>NC_134491.1:13369498-13508698 GCF_040206685.1 Ascaphus truei
CACCCCTTTCCCTCCCCTCTCACCCCCACCCCTTCCCTCCCCTCTCACCCCACCCTCTTTCCTCCATTCTCACCCCACCCCTTCCCTCCCCTCTCACCCACCCCCTCCCCTCTCACCCCACCCCCTCCCCTCTCACCCCACCCCCTCCCCTCTCACCCCCCTTCCCTCCCCTCTCACCCCCTTTCCCTCCCCTCTCACCCCCCTTTCCCTCCCCTCTCCTCTCACCCCACCCTCTTTCCTCCATTCTCACCCCACCCCCTTCCCTCCCCTCTCACCCCACCCCCTTCCCTCCCCTCTCACCCCACCCCCTTCCCTCCCCTCTCACCCTAACCCCCTTCCCTCCCCTCTCACCCCACCCCCTTCCCTCCCCTCTCACCCCACCCCCTTCCCTCCCTCTCACCCCACCCCCTTCCCTCCCCTCTCACCCCACCCCCTTCCCTCCCCTCTCACCCCACCTTCCCTGCCCCTCTCACCCCACCCTCCCTGCCCTCTCACCCCACCCTCCCTGCCCTCTCACCCCACCCCCCCTGCCCTCTCACCCCCCCCCCCTGCCCTCTCACCCCACCCCCTTCCCTCCCCTCTCACCCCACCCCCTTCCCTCCCCTCTCACCCCCCTTCCCTCCCCTCTCACCCCACCCCTTTCCCTCCCCTCTCACCCCACCTTCCCTGCCCTCTCACCCCACCCTCCCTGCCCTCTCACCCCACCCTCCCTGCCCTCTCACCCCACCCTCCCTGCCCTCTCACCCCACCCTCCCTGCCCTCTCACCCCACCCCCCCTGCCCTCTCACCCCACCCCCCCTGCCCTCTCACCCCACCCCCTTCCCTCCCCTCTCACCCCACCCCCTTCCCTCCCCTCTCACCCCACCCCCTTCCCTCCCCTCTCACCCCACCCCCTTCCCTCCCCTCTCACCCCACCCCCTTCCCTCCCCCTCTCACCCCACCCCTTTCCCTCCCCTCTCACCCCACCCCTTCCCTCCCCTCTCACCCCACCCCTTCCCTCCCCTCTCACCCCACCCCTTCCCTCCCCTCTCACCCCACCCCTTCCCTCCCCTCTCACCCCACCCTCTTTCCTCCATTCTCACCCCACCCCCTTCCCTCCCCTCTCACCCCACCCCCTCCCCTCTCACCCCACCCCCTCCCCTCTCACCCCACCCCCTCCCCTCTCACCCCCCTTCCCTCCCCTCTCACCCCCTTTCCCTCCCCTCTCACCCCCCTTCCCTCCCCTCTCACCCCCCCTTCCCTCCCCTCTCACCCCCCCTTCCCTCCCCTCTCACCCCCCCTTCCCCTCCCCTCTCACCCCCCCTTCCCTCCCCTCTCACCCCCCCTTCCCTCCCCTCTCACCCCACCCCCTCCCCTCTCACCCCACCCCCTCCCCTCTCACCCCACCCCCTCCCCTCTCACCCCCCTTCCCTCCCCTCTCACCCCCTTTCCCTCCCCTCTCACTCCCCCTTCCCTCCCCTCTCACCCCCCTTCCCACCACTTTGTTTGCCCCGCCACCACCACTTTGTTTGCCCCACCACCACCACTTTGTTTGCCCTACCACCACCACCACCACTTTGTTTGCCCCACCACCACCACTTTGTTTGCCCCACCACCACTTTGTTTGCCCCACCACCACCACCACCACTTTGTTTGCCCCACCACCACCACCACTTTGTTTGCCCCACCACCACTTTGTTTGCCCCACCACCACCACCACCACTTCGTTTACCCCACCACCACCACACCCACTTCGTTTGCTTTCCACCACCACTTAGTTTGCACCCCCCACCACCTCGTTCCTCCTCCCACCACCTTGTTTGCCCCCCACCACCTCATTTCCCCCCCCACCTTGTTTGCCCCCACCACTTCATTCCCCCCCCACCTCGTTTGCCCCCACACCTCGTTTGCCCCCCAAACTCGTTTGCCCCCCAAACTCGTTTACCCCCCAAACTCGTTTGCCCCCCCCCACCTCGTTTGCCCCCCCACCTCGTTTGCCCCCCAAACTCATTTGCACCCTCACCCACCTTGTTTGCCCCCCCCACCTCGTTTGCCCCCCCCCACCTCGTTTGCACCCCCCCACATCGTTTGCCCCCCCCCCACCACCTCCGTTTTAACCCCTGTTCACATCTCTCCGTTTTCTGTTTGTGTCCCCCCCATTTCATGTCCCCCCCCGTTTTGTGTGTCCCCCCCCCGTTTCGTGTCCCCTCCCCCGTGTCAGAGGACAGAAACCAATGCAAGCTCCCAATTCTTGTATTGTATTGGTTTTGCCTTGCTGTCCTCTGATTGGGTAAGTTTGGTCATGTGATCTGAAATCGGATCTACAGATTCAAAATTTTGAAACTCTTGAATCTGAGCTCCAACTGCAGCTCACCGGCACGCGCAGAAGGGAGCTCACGCAGGCCTCACACATTGTTGCAATGTGTCTCATCGCGGCCAGCGTGAGTGCCCGCACCACCTCAGGAACATGCCAGCCTCAGAGGACAATGAGGAACCAGACAGCCTCTAGCTGGAGGAGGGAATTCGCCTGCATGTGAAAAGGAAAGGGTACTGTAACAGGTGAGGTATACCTGTTCAGGAAATGTGCCTCTAATCCAGCAGTGTGGTGGTTAACTGCTGGTAGTCAATTAACCAACACACCTGGCTGATTAGGTTTCTTAGAAAAGCCTGCCTTTGAGACAGGAAGTGAGATTTGTCCTGAGTCTCACAAGTTGTGGGACTGACCATAGGAACAGACGTCTTGAGTCTACCAGAAGAGGCTGCCAGCAAGACACAGGGGAAAGTACTTCTAAACCTGGAGAACAAAGAAGCCTTCCCCTACAAGAAACAGATAAGACTTTACTTTCTAAGACTTTTGGTATATCTGCACATAGCAAGATATATGTTTGGGGCTGGGAGACATGCTAATCTAAAGGGAGTTGTTGACTGCATAGGTTTAACTAGAAATACTCCCAAGTGGAACAGAAGCTTTGTTTGACCCCTTATTTGCATATGTTTCGATGATTTTCTTGTGTTAAAGAAACACCTTTAAAAAAGTCTCCATTGCATACCTCTGCGCATGTCCTCCTACAGGCACCCTTTACATTTATCATACAGAAGCAAAAGCCCGCAACTGGCAATGCAGAATAAAGAGCTCCACCGAGATATAAATCTCACATCTCGCTGATCAGCAGGATTGTGGACTCAGTTAAAGTAACTGTGCCATACAATTGGGGGGTGCAGTGCTAGCTACATTTGTAGAGGTTAGTAAGTTACTGTGTATGATATGCTGTGGCCCTAATTATAAGGATCACATGAGTTTTGCAAACCTATGTTTATTCCTGTTTTTTTTTTATCTATACACTGTTATACAGATCCTGTTAGGGTGTTCTCGCTTCTTGCTGACCAAACATACGTGTGGGGGTTATCATATTGTACGAACTCAGCCTCATATACTGCGGTACAGCCAAAGAAAGAGGGGTTACATACCCATATCTCCCCAGCGGCTGGGGCGGCAGTGAATCTTACAACGTAACCTATTGCCTCCGTACACATTAACCTTGGATGTATCGGAAATGTCAAACCCCAACTCGCAAAATCAGCAAGATTAGGGGCTTCTGGCTTCATGGAAACGGTGATGTATATCAGCGAGACATCAATGTTAAAAAAATGTCACTGTCTTCGTTGGTGGGTAAACCCAGTTTAAATCCCAGTATCGTCTCTCCTTGTGACCGTGGGCAAGTCAGTTTATCCCCCACCGAAGGTTACATTATTATTTATTCTAGGAATTGTGGACTTAACGTTGCTGAGATTTTGATCACTGAAGACCCGTCCTGGGACCAAAGTGTACAAACGTCAGTGACATGTTTAAGGGGTCACATCTGGGTGAATAACTCCTTTTTTACTAAATTATGACACCTGTAAGTATTTTGAAATATGATGCGCTGAGACATCCTCTCGCTGTTCCCTTTTGTCTGATGTCACTGTGTGATTGTAAAGGCATAGCCCCCCTCTTCCCCCCCCCAGCCCCACTTCCCGCCCCCCAGCCCCTCTTTCCTCCCCCCAGTCCCTCTTTCCTCCCACCCAGTCCCTCTTTCCCCCCCTCAGCCCCTCTTTCTCCCCCCCCCCCCAGCCCATCTTTCTCCCCCCCCCCAGCCCATCTTTCTCCCCCCCCAACCCCTCTTTCTCCCCCCCAGCCCCTTCCCCACCCCTCCCCATCCCCTCTCTTTATTTACTCTCTGATACAGTGGGATAAGGGGACAGAAAACATATGATTGACAACACTCTCCCATTCAGATGCCCCTAAGAAATGCAATTTGTCCTTAATTTCCAGAGAAACAAAAGAAGCAAAATCTTTGCGTTTAGCACGTTTAATTAGTTTGAGGAAGACAATTAGATGGCGGGGAAAGAAGAGGGTATTTTTGGTGGCGTTTAAAGGATTTCACCTTAAAACGCCACTTTCTGGGACCGGGCCCACACTGATCTCCAGCCACTGCTTTTTGTACTAAGATCACCATTTGTATGAACTGCAATCGTTGTGAACAACAGATCAACATCACTCTGCTCTTCTGCGGGGAGCTCACATGGCTCCGAATCCGCTGACATCTTCCTTTAATTCACCTCTAATTCCCCTAATATTGAAATATTTCTGCTAGTAAATGAGGGTTCCATTCCACAGCCGGTAAGTGTTCGGATAAACGCAGGCAATTTGCCGGCTGTTGCTATGGTTTCCGGGCCAGCAGGCACGCTTCGAGACACGCGGATCTGAGATGAACATTTATTCAGAATCATAAAATAGCATCATTTATCCTTCCCCTCCCTCCCCAAAAAATGTTTTCCTTCAGATGCACTTGAAATCTATAATAAAAGTGCAAAGTAGCAAATTGCTCTCAAACAAGGATCCTAAAAAAAAAAATACAAAACAGCAGAAGGAACTAAATAACGTCGTTGCAAAAAGCACAAGATTAAAAATATCCACAGTACTAGTTCCACTTAACCACTTCACTGCCATTGCGGTTGGCAAGGTGTTGTTGGCCGCTCCGGCAGTGACGAGGTTAAGACGCTTTTAAACAAAAACATTTTATTACAGATTTTAGGTGTTCACGCACCGAATATAAGATGCAAGAAAGTGACACGCTCCGGTACCAACAGGACACTATAACATTGATAAATAGTTTGGTTTAGTTGGGAAAGAGAGCATCTGTTTTGTATTGTCACCATTTAGAGATCCAGACTTATCGGTTCAGTGGAGCTAGTGTTCCAGGGTTGGGTTATTTGATGGTTAGCAGATCATAGTCCGTACATGTCTCAGTTGGGTGGTTTCTTGTTCCATTGTAGCATTAGCAGTTCCCTACATAATTTGGGATATAAATGTGAGCTTCAAGAATTAAGGAAGAGAATGAAAAGAAGAGAACGAAAACAAAAGGAGTTGTCGATGGGAGAAGGAGCGGCTCAGTGAGTAACGACACTGACTGGCACTGAGTTTGACGCAGGGGAACCTGGTTCAATTCCCGGTGTCGGCTCCTTGTGACCTTGGGCAAGTCACTTTATCTCCCTCTGCCTCAGGCACCAAAAACATAGATTGTAAGCTCCACAGTGCAGGGACCTGTGCCTGCAAAATGTAGCACTATGTAAAACTAGCAGCGCTATAAAAGAACAAAACTATTATATTATTATTATTATTAAAAGTAAAGTTTGAATACAATAAGGCCCTTCATTTAAACTTTAAATGAGCATTTGTATATATGATGTTTGTGGTATCATGTGTCTATTAGATTTACTGATAATAAATGTGTGAACAGTACAGTTTATTCATCACACACTATAAACCTCTTATGCAAAGCAGGGAGATAGCTGAATAACAGGAATATAGAAATAACCTTGTCTCATTGTCTCTTGTATGATATTTGCCTGCTCACCGAAACCGTTACCTTGAGTATAACTCATGGGTAGAGATTAATTAGGGGAGCAGGTGAATGTGAAAAGTTTCATTGAAAAGAGGCGCGGGCTCATGTCCTGTCAACAATACCTTTTTTTACTATGAGTTCCCCCCCACCCATTTATCTTCCATCTGTAATCAAAACCTAGAGAAAACCCATACAGAATACATTTTGCGGGGTCTCTTAATGTGGCAATCCAAACACTTAATTTTTTTCTAACATTTATTTTAACTTTTTTTTTTTACACAGGATTGAAGCAAGGGGTCTCCGGAGCTAGCTGAACCCAATTAATTTCTGGGGACCCCCTGCTTTTGGAGATACCTACCTCCCATAGGGGATGCCGGTAGCTGCTCCAAATCGTATACAGGATACATACAGTATAATGGTCATTTTTCAAAGCTCCCGCGGGCCAATAGGAAGCCGTGATGTCATCGGCTGAGTCTTCCTATTGGCCCATGTGACGCGGGAGTTTTAAAAAGCAGAGCGATACTGGCACCCCGTACGGAGGTAAATATCTTGGGAACCAGGGTCCCCCGGAGCTGAAATGAATGGGGTTCAGCTCCGGAGATCCCCTGCTTGACTACCGTGTCAAAAAATAAATATTAAGTAGGAGGGAGGGATTGCCCCTTTAAATCGGATTTAACTTTCAATCATTCAGAAACAAATGACTGTGTGCTCATGTCTTGTCACGCGTGGCCATGATACACAACTCTTGATCAATACTCCTGCTAAGTACTCCTGCTAAGTACTCCTGCTAAGTACTCCTCAGGTACATTGTGTTAAATGGAGCTCGTTGAAATTAAGTGGAACAAATTGTGGGCGATCTTTGTGCAGACACAAAACCGAGAATATGTATTTAACAACTGGGACCATTGTACAGAACTCTAATTAAACTGAAAATACTGCAGGGCGATGTACAGTAACAAGCGCCTGAAAAATGTTTATTGCACAGCAAAAAAGAAAGAAATATAAATGTATTTTCTTTATCAACTGTAGGAAATCGGTTGATTAAATGACTTACATATGATACAAACAAACGAGAAAAACATTCAATATCCTAAAATAAATCAGTGCTGTAGTATTAGATAATACTTACTACGTTGAAAACACTCTTAATGCCATTTTTAATGAGAATCCTTTGGTTGCTATAGCATTAAGGGGATGGGGGGGGGGGGGGGGAGAAGGCTCTTGCTGCAGTCTATGCTAGATAGGTGGTGCCAGGGGTATAGATATATACAGCAACAAAAACTTGCCGAAGCAAGTACAAAGACCCCTTTAGAACCAGCACCAGAACCAGATTACAGCCCACCTGCGGGACAGATCTCGCCAATTTCTACATACATGGGAACCCTGGCTGAGCAAGGAAAGTGGACAGGGGTCCGGCCCCACGGGATGCGGATACTGCCGGTCCTCGGGCTGGGTCTCTGTGAGCTGTGGCCCCCTCGCTTCCCACCCCCCCTTTTTCCTTTATCTTTTTGTTATTGTGCTATTTTGTTTTCATTTCATTATTTTTTATTGCTCTTTGTCCATAAATGGTAGTAAGTGCCTTATATGGTTTGTGATGGAACGTATGTCCCCTTGTCCCCTTTTTTATCCCATAACACAGGGGTGACAAACTCAAGTCCTCAAGGGCCACCAACAGGTCAGGCTTTCAGGATATCCCTGCTTCTCCACAGTTGGCTCAATCTGTCCCTGCTTCAGCACAGGTAACTCAGTCCCTGCGTCAGCATAGGTGGCTCAATCAGTGGTTTAGTCTTTGACTGCATCACCTGGGCCGAAGCAGGGATATCCTGAAAGCTTGACCTGTTGGTGGCCCTTGAGCACTGGAGTTGGCCTCCCCTGCCATAACACATACTGCTAAATTAACAGTTGGGTGGGAAAAAAAATGGCGCCAGTAATGCTGCATACTGAAAACGCTGCAGGGTTATGTACAAAGTGTTTTTATAGATGCACCGATTCATCAAAAATGAATATATATATATATATATATATATACATATATATATATATATATATATATATATATATACATATATATATATATATATATATATATATATATATATATACATATACATATACATATATACATATATATATATATATATATATATATATATATATACATATACATATACATATATATATATATATATATATATATATATACATATATATATATATACATATATATATATATATACATACATATATATATATATATATATATATATACATATATATATATATATACATACATATATATATGTATATATATATATATATATATATATATGTATATATATATATATATATATATATATATACAGTGTTCGACAATCCTATACATTTACACGCCCGGGGCGGGTGGATTTAACCCCCAGGCGAGTAAATATTGGCCCAAGCAGAACACGTGCTTGTTTTTTTAAATTTCCCTGCTCGCGCTGAAAAAATAAATAAATAACTCCCCCTACCTGATTGCTGATTGGCGCGCGCTCCCAGGCTGTGGGCGCGCGGCCAGGCTCTATATGAGCCAGCCCCCAACGAGCGGCCATTTTTTCTGGCCAGAGATCTGTTGGAGAGTACTAGAGTAAGTACTCTCCAATCCTCCATCCCCTTTGCTCCTTCCCTGCCTCCTGCAGTTCCCCCTTACTCCCCGCTTCCGCCCCCCCAGTACCCGCGCGTGGCTGCAGATGGTAGCGAGGGTGTTCCGCCTTCTCTCCCTTATCCGCGCGGGGCGGAGGTGTCCCCCCCTTATTCCCCCCAGCTTCCCGCGCCACTTCCAGCTTTCCCCGGTCCCCGCGCGGGGCGGGTGATGGTAGTGGGGGGTGTCCCCGCTTACCCCGGCTTCCCGCGATACCAGCACGGGCGGGTGATGGTAGTGGGTGTTTTCCCGGCTTCATGCGCCACTTCTCGCTTCCCAGATTCCCGCGCGGGGTGGGAGATGGTAGCGGGGGTGTTCCCCTCTTACCTCCTTGGTCTCCGCTTCCCCGCGGTCCCGTGGTTGTCCGCGCAGGGAGGGAGATGGTCGCGGGGGGGCGAGCGGGGCAGTGGTGGTGGTGCTCAGTCGCGCTGCCTTTCCTCTTCCCCATGTCGTGTGTATATGGGAGAGTGTATGCATGCATGTATGGGAGAGAGTCTGTGTGTGTGCGTGCGTGCATGCATGCATGCATGGGAGAGTGTGTGTGTGTGTGTGTGTGTATATGCATGTATGGGGGAGTGTGTGTGTGTGTGTGTGTATGGGAGAGTGTGTGTGTGTATGCATGCATGTATGGGAGAGAGAGAGTGTGTGTGTGTGTGTGTGTGTGTGTGTGTGTGTGTGTGTGTGTGTGTATGGGAGAGTGTGTGTATGCATGCATGGGAGAGAGAGAGTGTGTGTGTGTGTGTGTGTGTGTGTGTGTGTGTGTGTGTGTGTGTGTGTGTGTGTGTATGTATGGGAGAGTTGTGTGTGTATGCATGGGAGAGTGTGTGTGTGTGTATGCATGCATGCAAGAGAGTGAGTGTGTATGTGTGTGTGTCTGTGCATGCATGCATGGGAGAGTGTATGTGTATGCATGGGTGTGCGTACGTGTGTGTGTGTGTAGGATACCAGAAGTGTAACCCCACCCCGTCACCCGACCCAGTCACCCCGTCACCCCACCCAGTCACCCCATCACCCCATCACCCCACCCAGTCACCCCACCCAGTCACCCCAGTCAACCAGTCACCCCACCCAGTCACCCCATCACCCCACCGAGTCACCCCGTCACCCCACCCAGTCACCCCACCCCCGTCGCCCTCTCTCTCTCGCCCCCTCTCTCTCTCGCCCCCTCTCCACCCTCTCTCTCTCGCACCCTCTCATACCCTCTCTCTCTCACACCCTCTCTCTCTCACACCCTCTCTCACACCCTCTCTCTCTCACACCCTCTCTCACACCCTCTCTCTCTCACACCCTCTCTCTCTCACACCCTCTCTCTCTCTCTCTCTCTCTCTCTCTCTCTCTCTCACACCCTCTCTCTCTCTCACACCCTCTCTCTCTCTCACACCCGCTCTCTCTCTCTCACACCCTCTCTCTTTCTCTCACACCCTCTCTCTTTCTCTCTCTCTCTCTCTCTCTCTCTCTCTCTCTCTCTCTCTCTCTCACACCCTCTCTCTCTCACACCCTGTCTCTCACACCCACACCCTCTCTCTCCCCCACACCCTCTCTCTCTCCCCCACACCCTCTCTCTCTCTCACACCCCCTCTCTCTCTCACCCTCTCCCTGTGTCTGTCTCACACTCTGTTTCTGGATCTCTTATTTACCCTATATATCTTAACTGCCCTATACTACACACTAGGGGCGGGGTTGGGGGCGGGACTAGGTGGCGAGTAGATTTTTTGGTTGGGCGAGTAGATTTTTGGGTGATTTGTCGAACACTATATATATATATATAAAAATAATATTTGTTTTGCTTACGTCTACGTCAAACTTGCTAATTAATTACGTCCGAAATAGGCACAATGACAGGGGTAAATAGGTTGTAAGTCGCTGCTGCGTTCAGTCACCCCTCACCTCGCCACCGGGACATCTCTCCGCCGTCTCCAATGTAAGCCCCTAACGGTACCCCTTACCCTAGAACCCTAATATTAACACTACCCCCTACCGTAAAATCTTGCCCCTTACCCTAAACCCCTAATACTAACACTGCCCCCTACCCTAAAAACCTTACCCCTTACCCTAAACCCCCTACCAGCTAAAACCCTTTACATTAACTTACCTTATTGGCATAGCGGCCGGCGTCTGAGTGTCCGGCAGTGAAGGGTCTCTCCATGGCCAAACGCACCTGACCAAATGTCCGGCTCCGCCCTCAGATGCAGAATTTGCCGCGCCCTGTTATAATTTGGGAGTCCACCTCTTGCACCTTTTGACCCTGCGTGTCGGAGATAGAAATAGTTTGTCATTGATCTAAACACCAGTGGGGATTTGCGGACACACACAGAATAGGCTTTGACGCAGGGGATGAATAATTCATGCATGTCCCTGCTCAGATTATTCTGCGACGTGTTTGTATTTTCATGCTAAATAACACTATTTCTGTTTGATCGGGGATATAAAGGTTAGAACATTCAATATTGCTTCTGCCATTCTTCCAGGCATCCCATGCTCACTTTATCTGCGGGGATCTCGCTTGCCTTTCCAGTCCTGGCCCTAATTCCCCTACTTATTACAGTCTCTATCTGGTGCAGTTGCTAGCTGCTTTTGTCAAAGGAGAAAAGAATGAGCAGCTGTGCTTATGACCTAGGGAAGAGATCATGCCATTCTGTAACAGTAAATCCCGTAACTCCCTTATCTCTCAGCTGTACCTGTTTCACGGATCCTCCACCTGCCTCGTATATATCCTCATACAGGGGCAAACAACTCCAGGCGTCAAGGTCAGGCTTCCAGGATATCCCTGCTTCCTCATGTCCCTGGCATAATCAGTCCCTGCTTCAGCATAGGTGGCTCAAACTGACTGAGCCACCTGCGCTGAAGCTGGGGTATCCCTAATACCTGGCCTGTTGGTGGCCCGTACAGACTCTGACCCTATAATCATTGTTTCCTGACCTTTTAAAGGTAATTTAAAAAAAAACTTTGTGGCCTAAAAATGCATATCCCCCCCCAAAAAATGACCTTGAAATTGAACTCGATGTGATGCCATTTAAAGAGGTAATCCAGGCGGCACTTAAAACATTTTTTTTTTAAATATATGCAGCCTTTGATTACCTTTATTGAAAACTAATAACCTAAGCTGCCGATCGATTTGTGATCGATCAGCCAAGATCCTGCTTCCCCAGGGCTCACTAAATAGCTGCCTTTCCGTTCCAATCAATCCTTCAGTCAGTGTAACTCAGCAGCTACAGTGTATCCTTATATTGCTAAGGTAACATTATCTATTGTTACAGTTTGCAGCTCAAACTGCTGGGAATATTGGCAACAAATGATCACAAACAGGAAAGTGTTGCAAAGATCTTGCACTGCTGGGGAGGTGTGCTAAAACCTGCTGTAGAAATCACAGGATGCTCATATTAAAACTACAACAAAAATTGCATTGCGTTGAATAAAAAATAAATAAAATGCAGTACGTATGCTTTAATACTACAGAACTGATTTTTGTTTTTACTTAGGATATTGCATGGATTGCTCCTTTAAGCAGATTACCATCCTTATTTTTATTTATTTTTTCTAATTGTTTTATAGCCACTTACCGCACGAGGCAGATATGCTTCCCATGCAGACTAAAGTACAAGCCCCCAGATTCATTCAGCTCCATTGCAGGTTAACGCAGCGGTGCACAAACTGGGGGGCGGGGGCGCGAGATTTTTTTTTGGGGGGGGGGGCGCGGGTGGTTGCAGAGGTCCCGCGCTCTCCCCCCAGGCATTTAAATGCCGGGTGACCGCGCGAGGCCTCTGCAACCTCTACTTACCGGGATTCAGCCGGCTTCATCACGTGTGACCATGGCAACGCGGTGTCAATTGACGCCACGGGGTCATGGGACGTCGCGGTTGCTATGGTAACGTAGTTTGCGCGCCCCTGGGTTAATGCACCAGAATGGGCACAGACTTGAATGGGAGCGTTAAAGGAGCAATTCAAACATGGTTGTTTTTTTAACCCAAGATTGAAGCAGGTGGTCACTGGAGCTAAGCCCGTTAATTTCAGCTCCGGGGACCCCCTGATTACAGAGATACTAACCTCTGTAGTAGGCGCCGTTAGCCGTTCTAGCTGAGCCAGCTCGGTTATAAAGTTTAAAGCTCCCACGTCACGTGGGCCAATAGGAAGCCGCACCGATGACATCACAGCTTCCTATTGGCCTGCAGCTTTGAAAAGCCGCCATTGCGTGATCAATGGTAGCCGAGTAGAGTGGCTACCGGCACCTACTACAGAGGTAAGTATCTCCGGAAGCAGGGGGCCCCGGAGCTAAATGAATGGGGTTCAGTACCAGAGACCCCCTGCTTCAATCCTGGGTATAAAAAAAATTAAAAGCATGGCTTGCCACTTTAACTAGGTTGACCATATTTGTCCCGGCAAAAACCGGGATGTCACGCACGTGCAGTCGGTGCTCAGCGACTGCCCATGCGCAAAGAGCGCTTGCCGGCTGCTCATGCATGATCGGCACTTGGCGACCGCTCGTGCGCATGCGCGATTGGCACTTACTGACCGTGCATGCACAATTGGCATTTGCCGGTCACGCATGCGCATATGCACGAGCAGCCGGCAAGGGCCGATCGCGCATGCGCGGCCAACGGAATAGAAAACCAGGACACCACCCCAAAGTTGTGCGAGGGCCTTAAAAACCGGGACTGTCTCGGCTAAACCGGGACTTCCGGTCATTCTAGCTTTAACCGGTATCAGAACTTGATGAATCTGGAGGAACGGGCCCCATACTATGCTGAGCCTCTCAGAAAAGATTATTTGAAGTCCAATTTCTCTATGTTACAAATTGACGGGGCTTTGCTGCCATGTTAGGCTGCGTCCAGGGTTGCAGCAGCCGTGCGGAGGCGCGCTGAGGCTGGGGGACAGCGGGTGCTTTCCCTGGCCTTGGTTAGCGCACCTCCGGGGGCGTGTCGGGGGGCGGGCCAGTGACGTCATGGAGCTGGTTCGCCCTCATTGGGCGAACCGCTCATGTGACCGGCCCTGCGCTCCCGTGAGCGCCGAAACTAAAATTTGGATAAGACCCACGCCTCCGCACGCTTGCGGAAGCGTGCGCGAGCCCCTGTTAAAGCCGCTCTCATTGCGGCTGCAGGGGCTCACTGGTAAGCGAGAGCGCGCCTCAGCACGGGTCAGCGTCTAAGCGCTGACCATGCCCGAGGCCTTATTTGGGGTTCAGGCTCATTTTTTGGAATGAAATACAACGTTTAAAAAAAAAAAACAAAGGGAGGGAAAAAAAACTAAAGGTGAAACCAGATGCCATATGGGGAAGACATGTTCCAAATATATAATTGAAACATACAGGGGGGAGGACCCCTTCTCGTTCTGAATATTCAATTGCTTTAAATAGACAGCGTAAGATAGTGATGTGTCTGTTGGCATTTAGTATTAATCTATTTAAAGGACCAATCCACGCTGGCGAATATTTTGGTGAAGTTATATATATAATTGAAGCAGGGGGTCCCCGGAGCTGAAACCCATTTCAGCCGCGGGGACCCCGTGCTTCCGGAGATACTTACCTCCGAAGTAGGTGCTTGTAGCTGCTCTGGCTCAGCAAGCAGGACTTTAAAGTTTAAAGCGCCTGTGTCACATGGGCCAATAGGAAGCCGCACTGATGACGTCACGGCTTCCTATTGGTCCGCAGGGTGGGAAATCTCTGAAGAGCACACATATTGTGAACCCTGGTAGCCGATGAGAGCAGTTACCGGCACCTCATTCAGAGGTAAGTACACAGCTGTTGCTGCCGTTCTTCTCCTTCTTCTGAACCGCAGTGTCAAATGACGTCGCTGATGTCACCAACGTGAGAAGGAGGGCGGCAGGTAAGGAGGCGGCCGCAACAGCTAAGTGGCTTTCCATCAGGCCCTATAGGTTCGAGAGCGCGGCAAAACTATATGGCGGCGGACATTTTTGCTGCCCCAAAATTTTGCTGCCCGGGCCTAATGGGAAATTCGCCACTGGGTAAGTATCTTCAGTAGCAGGGGGTCCCCAGTGCTGAAATTAAGGGGGTTCTGCACCGGAAGCCCCCTGCTTTAATGATATATATATATATATATATAACATTTTTTTTTTAAACAATTTGCAAAGAAATCAGCCGACTTGTATTGCTACTTCATGTCCTAGTTTCAATATATTATCTTTGTATTAAGAACATACAGTCCCGGGAGAGGATGTGAATGAGATATTAGACGTGTAAACGTGTGCAGAATACGACTGAGCAAACACAATGCAGTGCTTCTTATCTAGGCGGTAGAACTGGCTGACTTGTCACTGCTCTCCATCAAATATCTCACGCACTACGCCATTTTATTGTAGTGCCACATAATAGGCGCAATTTGTCAGACGTTCACTGTCAGAGTGATGAGAGGAAGGAGAACAAGTGTTAATTATATTGCTAGATAATGTCTCTGTGTCATTTCCATGAATCACGTTAAGAGCTGGATTTGCAAATGGTCCCCCACGCGTTCCATTCTCCCCGCCCTGGCGAGAATGGTTCGAAAGGGGGAAAGACTCTGAGAGGAAGCCTGCCGCGTTAACCCTCGCTCTTGAAGCACTATAATGAGCAGAGGCCGCCCCCAAGAACTCTTCGCTAAACCTGGAGACACAAAGTTTTTAACATATATTTCCAATGTCACCTGTCAAAGGCCTTCTCTGCGTCCAAGGAAAGGAGGACCATGGGGAATGGCAACGTCTATAGTGAATAAGCTTGACATTTCTTCTGGTATCTGCTGCTTGTCTCTTAGGCACAAATCTCACCTGGTCAGGGTGGATCAGAGAAGGGTGAATCTCCCCCAGCATTTCTTACGGGAGTTTTGCAAGAGACATACAGTACTGTACAGTTAGTAAATAAATATAGAGAGAAGATGAGGGGCTAACACGTGTAAATGTCTTGTAATATTTGTTAGGAAAGCTGCCTGGGCCGGGTGATTTATTAAGTTTAAGATCTTTCATAGCTGAGGACACCTCCAGTGATATCGGAGCCCCCAATTAAAGTTGGGCCATCTCCCCAGCCTTTGCAATAGGGCATATTAGTAAATAAAAGTATCTACAAGGTCTGATCTTGCAGTGTTGACACCCTCATTGGTGGCGTGGACAAATATTCACCCGGCGCTCTAGATGTTTCGGAAAATAACAAGGGGCTTCGTGTGCATAGAATGAAATAAGCGTTAAGTGTAATAAGTGCTCACAAAAAGTGCAATATTGTGCAGTGCAGGACTGTGAATACAGTGCTATTAAAGTGATTAATAAAACACCTTTTGTCTTCGCTCTACCCTCCGAAGACCCTCTTTCAGGGTCCTGAGCAAGTGGCAGAAAGAAGAAGAGGGGAGCGCTGGCAAAAGGATAAATAACACGGGTATAAATACTACTGTGTATAATGTGAAACAGGGCAAAAAACAATGAATAGGTCAGCTCTCACAAAACATCATCGGTATCTTCAATCACAGGTGTGGGCTCCCAGTGTGCCACCTCTTGGCAGGCAGTGTAGTAATCACATGTGAATGAGAGAAATGATGGCAGAATAGTGCAGGTTGTACAAAAGTGTATTAGCAATTAGACAATGGCCAAAAGCACACTCACATTTAAAACCTCGCAAAATGGGCATTGTTTATAAAGGCGGGTGCCAGTCAAGTCTCACTGTTACACCCCAACCTGTGTTGGTGTTGGGGTGTCTGTGGTCTCAGGGGGGCCCTTCTGTAACAGGCTGGAGCGGAGGCTGCATCATACTGGGAGAGGTCATTGTCTCTCTGCTGTGCCTCGCACCCTATTCCAGCACATACGAGGTGCTTAGCTGGTTTGGAGGCTCGCCCACAAATCGTATCCTGAGTGGGCAGAGAAGGAAACTTAATGTGGACCAACCAGTGCCAAGGAAACGAAGTCCTGATGAAGCGAAGGCGAAACGCATAGCGTGAGTTGGAGAGGAGTGCCTGCTGGGAGTCTGTGCGGCATTGCATCATAACATCGACTGTACTGCTTGGATGGGAGGAGAGGCGGAGACACCGGAGTGTTTGGGGGACGGACAGCGCATCAATATACTGACAAAAGCCATGGAGATCACCGCAGAGACCCCCTAAGTACCTGAGACTTGACCCTCCCCTTGACTGGCACCCGCCTTTATAAACAATGCCCATTCTGTGAGGTTTTAAATGTGAGTGTGCTTTTGGCCATTGTCTAATTGCTAATACACTTTTGTACAACCTGCACTATTCTGCCATCATTTCTCTCATTCACATGTGATTACTACACTGCCTGCCAAGAGGCGGCACACTGGGAGCCCACACCTGTGATTGAAGATACCGATGAAGTTTTGTGAGAGCTGACCTATTCATTGTTTTTTGCCCTCTGTTTCACATTATACACAGTAGTATTTATACCCGTGTTATTTATCCTTTTGCCAGCGCTTCCCTCTTCTTCTTTCTACCCTCATAGGTGGTTAGATTATACAACTTGGAGTAGTATTGTGCTAAAATGTTGTTTATAATACATGGTTTATATACTCACAATTCATCTTTCTGGGTTCTAATAGAAGTTGTTGTATTGTTAATTAATTTCTTCCTAAGTTTATTTGCTAGATCTTTACCTGCCTAATATTGTTGGTATAGAATTTTTGTTTTGTCCATTTGAGTAATTTGTCCACTTTTCCAAGAGGAGAGAGTTAAGTTGAGCCCTGACAGGACATTTTGCTTGTTAGCTGTTTTGAGGTGGTTATTTTATTTAATGCTTCAATTTTGTCTTGTTCCTTTTGGAGTTTACAGATTTCTTCCTCTCTCCTCTATTTAAGAAAGGACATGGTGACTCCAAATAACAGATTTATGAGCCAATCAAAAGGTTGAATCATCAACTTCTGGGCATTTATTTAGGGAGACTATAACAGGGGAGTTATCCCTGTTCAGGAAATGTGCCTCTAATCCAGCAGTGTGGTGGTTAACTGCTGGTAGTCAATTATCCAACACCACCTGCCTGATTAGCTTCTTGGAAACGCCTGTCTTTTGAGACAGGAAGGGAGATTGTTCCTGAGTCTCACAAGTTGTGAGACTGACCATGGGGACAGATGTCTTGAGCTTGCCAGAAGAAAAAGCAGAGTTGCTTGCAAGACACAGGGGAAAGCATCTCTAAACCTGAATGCTGACAAAACCTGAGGAAAAATGCAGCAACCCAGGAACAGAGAAGACTTTCCCTCCAACTACAAGGAACAGATAAGACTTTCCTTTGTAAGACTTTTGGTATATCTGCTCATATCAAGATATATGTTTGGGGCTGGGAGACATGCTTATCTAAAGGGAGTTGTGGACTGCATAGGTTTCACTAGAAATACTCCCAAGTGAATAGAAGCTTTGTTTGGCCCCTTGTTTGGATGTTTTTGAAGTGAAACTTCTTTAGTGGCACCTCATTCGAACTGGGGCAAAAATGGATTGTGGAGACAGAAATGAAACAGATGTGACGTCAGTGCTGGCAGTTGAGGCCGGGCTGTGATCTGGCTCAGCCCGACCCCAACACTGACATCACACCCGCTCCAAAAATCAGATGCGGCGGCGATAGCCGCTCCTAATGGCCGCAATTCCCCCCACGTGCATTGCTAATGTACAGCGGCTCCCCGGGCTCTCTGTCCCAGCCGCGCGCCGCCGGCGCCGCTCCTAATGGCCGCAATTTCCCTCAGGTGGAGATGGGCACAGGCGGCATCCGGGGCAACCCGCACCGGCTCCTGGGACCAGACCCGCTCTCTGTCCCAGCCGCGCACTCTGCCGGGCTGGAGACTCCACAGAGCCCCCCTGCGCATGCGCTGCTGATCTCACTCAGGTACAGGCAGCAAGGGGACCTATTCAGCCACCGCCAAGCTCTGCGCTGCCCGCGCCGCGCATGCGCAGTAGTCATGGCGATGCTGCCGGACGCCACGCATGCGCAGAAGCGGCGGGCAGCAGCGCCATTCCCCCCCCACGTCCGCTGCCATGCCGCGCATGCGCTGTTCCCCGCGCCCACTGACATGCCGCACATGCGGTAGTCATGGCGACACTCACGGACGCCACGGCTTGGAGACCTCCCTGCGCTGCCGCTGCTTCACATGCCTGCCTCCTGCTTGTAGCTGATCTCCGGGCTGGTCACCGACCCCCTGCCCGGCGGGATGTCTGTCTGACATGGAGACCCGCGCCCTGCTGGATATCTGGGGGGAGGCGGACGTGCAGGGATCCTGCCCGACCCGAGTCCCGGGATCCTGCTTCTCCCCCTGGACCCCCCGTGCAGGGGAGGTGAGCAGGAGGAGGAGACCTAGGAGCTGAGGGGGGCCGAGGAGGAAGAAGAGGAGCCGCCCCACCCTGGGGAAGTGGGGGGGCCCGAGTCATCCCAGGACAACTTCACAGGGAGGGCTCTTCCTGCTGCACCGAGCACCCGATCAAGATGGAGGAGGGGCCCAGCGTTGCCATCCGTCATTCATATATACTCGTACTCTCCTCCTGTGTCACACACACGCGCACTCAGACACACACTGTCACGCGCACACTCAGTCACGCACACTCACAGTCGCACGCACGCACACTCAGTCACACGCTTGCACACTCACAGTCACACGCACGCACTCAGTCACACGCTTGCACACTCACAGTCACACGCACGCACTCAGTCACACGCACGCACACACAGTCACACATTCACATGCACAGTCACACGCACACACAGTCAGTCACACGCAGTCACATGCACACTCAGTCACACGCACACTCTCAGTCACACGCACAGTCACACGCACACTCTCAGTCACACGAACACTCTCAGTCACACGCACACCATCAGTCACACGCACACACTCAGTCACACGCACACACTCAGTCACACGCACACACTCAGTCACACGCACACACTCAGTCACACGCACACTCTCAGTCACACGCACACACGAGGAATTCACACTTAGCTATTTGCACTAATACAGGGGATGTGGGCCGAGCACGGGCATTCTAAGTCAAATTTATTTGCATTTTGTCAGTGAAATTGTATTTTGATTTTTAATTAAAACATCACCAACACAAATACAATTTCTGTGACAAAAGTCAAAGAAGTTTCACTTACTATGCGCGTGCACAGCACACACAGCTTTTTTTTTTCTTATGTTAAAGGAACAGGCGCAATAAAAGCCTTATTTAATTTCACCCTAACAAGTCTCCCTTGCATACCTCTGCGCACGTCCTCCTACAGAGACGTAGTCTAGTAGCTTTGTGTTTAAGTGGTCTACATTACTGAGTAGTCTAGAACTGAATCGTTTAGTCTTCACAATGGTTTATAACATTTTAGTTGAGGGTCTATTATATTTAATATTCAAGGACTCCATTTCTACAGGCTCAGTACCACAAGATTGGCGTAATGCAGAGTTGGTGCCTATATTTAAAAAGGGAGCTAGATCACAACTGTTACGCCGGTGCTGCCCGCAGACCAGACCCGTCCCCTGTGCTGAGGTGGGACGTAGGGATACACGCACCCGCAGCAAAGGGAGCGTGTCCGGAGTGTGGTGTTATTGTTGCCAGGCCAGGTATAGTAGTGAAGACAATACTTGCCGGTACCGGTAGTAGAGAAGGAGTAGTTATTGCCGTTGCCAAGGTCAGGGATGCCAGAAGTCACGAAGTCCAAGTAGAGCCAGAGGGGGTAGTCGTCCAATCCGCGTCAATACCTGAGGAGTCACTGAGAGAATAGTCAAATGCTTCCATACAGAACTATGTCGAGCGACGAGTGATGGGAAGCACAGGCATAATAAAGCTGGGCAGGCCAATGGGAAAAGGAGGCAGGCCTGGTGGACTGCAAGGAGTCCTCCCTGATAGGAGAGAGGTGTTACAGCCCAGCTGAGTGTAATCAATGATTTGCATGGAACTGTGTGATGCTTGGGGGCGACGCCTCGCTGCAGAAGCAGTGGTTAAAAGTGCTCTGTTAGGCGTGTGCTCTGTAAACTGAGAATGCATGCACAGTCTGGGGCTGGCGTGCGTGTAGGAGGGCGTGGGCGCGCCCGGCGCTGAGCAGAGGAAACGCCGAGGGGAGTGATCCCGCGACGGCGGCAGGGGCGAAGAGCCGTGGAGACCGGTAAGGCAGGATTATTTTGTGTGTCCAGGGACTCCTTGCGGAGAGGGAGTGCTCTGTGTGGGAAGCGAGGAGAACGCCGATTCCTAACAGTACCCCCCTCTTCAGGAACGGCCTCAGGACGGTCCAAGAACGGTTTCTCTGGAAACTTTTTCCTGACGTACTTAAGAAGGGCCGGGGCATGAATGTCCTTTGAAGGTACCCAGGATCTCTCTTCAGGGCCAAAGCCCTTCCACTGCACCAAGAACTGAAGCTGACCCCTGGATAGGCGAGAATCCAAAAGAGAGTGAATTTCATATTCCTCGTTATTTTGTACAGTAATGGGATCCGGTCTACGAGTCTGATCCGGAAAGAAGTGACTGGAGATAAATGGTTTTAAGAGGGATACATGGAAGACATTGGGAATCTTCATACTGGGTGGTAGTTGGAGCCGGAATGCCACAGGATTGATTTGTTCACAAATAGGGAAGGGACAGAGGAACTTAGGTGCCAGTTTAGGAGATGGTACCTTGAGGTGGATATTCCTAGAGGAGAGCCATACCAAATCCCCTGGTTTGTAACTGGGCGCCGAACGACGACGACGATCGGCCTGTAGTTTCGATCTGTGGGAGGAGTTGAGAAGGGTAGACTGAATCCTGGACCATGCGGTTTGGAGGGAAGAAATGCGTTCATCTACGGCTGGTACTCCAGAAGGAATGTTGGGGATGGGAAGACAGGGAGGGTGGAACCCATAATTTATAAAGAAGGGAGACTCCTGGGTGGACTCGTTTTTTGCAGAATTGACGGCATACTCTGCCCAAGAGAGGAGTTGAGCCCAATCATCCTGGAAATCGGATATAAAACATCTCAGGTACTTCTCCAGGGATTGATTCTCTCCGTTTGTCCATTGGACTGAGGAATATATGGCGGAAGAGAAGGAAGAAGAGATGCCCAATCTCTTCGTGAAAGCTCTCCAAAATTTGGATACGAACTGAGAACCTCTGTCAGAAACAATGGACGAAGGAATCCCATGAATCCGGAAAATCTGCTCCGTAAAGATATCAGCAAGGGCGGGGGAGGTGGGTAATCCTTTAAGTGGAATGAAATGGGACATCTTCGAGAACCTGTCCACGACCACCAAGATAGTGTTCATTCCTCTGGACCTGGGCAACTCCACGATGAAGTCCATAGAAATGTGGGACAGGGGCGGTCGGGAAATGGAAGGGGTAACAGAAAACCCTGAGGCTTTTGACGGAGAGTCTTGCTTTGAGCGCACGAAGTCCAAGTAGAGCCAAAGTCGAGAGCCAGAGGGGGTAGTCGTCCAATCCGTGTCAATACCTGAGGAGTCACTGAGAGAATAGTCAAATGCTTCCATACAGAACTATGTCGAGCGACGAGTGATGGGAAGCAAAGGCATAATAAAGCTGGGCAGGCCAATGGGAAAAGGAGGCAGGCCTGGAGGACTGCAAGGAGTCCTCCCTGATAGGAGAGAGGTGTTACAGCCCAGCTGAGTGTAATCATTGATTTGCCTTGAACTGTGTGATGCTTGGGGGCGACGCCTCGCTGCAGAAGCAGTGGTTAAAAGTGCTCTGTTAGGCGTGTGCTCTGTAAACTGAGAATGCATGCACATAACGTCTGGGGCTGGCGTGTGTGTAGGAGGGCGTGGGCGCGCCCGGCGCTGAGCAAAGGAATCGCCGAGGGGAGTGATCCCGCGACGGCAGCAGGGGCGAGGAGCCGTGGAGACCGGTAAGGCAGGATTATTTTGTGTGTCCAGGGACTCCTTGCGGAGAGGGAGTGCTTTGTGTGGGAAGCGAGGAGAACACCGATTCCTGACAACAACCGGGGAATTACAGACCTGTAAGCCTGACTTCAATAGTAGGGAAACTACTTGAAGGTTTCATACGGGATAATATTCAGGAATACCTAATGGAAAACAAAATTATTAGTAATAGTCAGCATGGATTTATGATGGATAGATCATGCCCAAACTAACCTTATTAGTTTCTTTGAGGAACTAAGTAGGAATTTAGACCAGGGTAATGCAGTTGATGTGGTCTACTTAGATTTTGCAAAGGCTTTTGATACAGTTCCACACAAGAGTTTGGTGTACAAAATAAAGCAAATTGGACTCCGTAATAATATATGAGCAGATTAGCACTGAAGTATTGTACTATATATTGTGTCACTATGTATGTTGCGCTGGGCCTTTCTGTTTTTGTTAATATATGCACCTGGATTGAAAACTGGTTGAAGGACAGACAACAGAGGGTTGTCATGAATGAAACTTTTTCAGGTTGGGCTAAGGTCGTGAGTGGAGTACCTCGGGGATCGGTACTGGGACCCCTGCTTTCTAACTTTTTTATTAATGACCTTGAGGTTGGCATCGAGAGCAAAGTCTCCATGAATATATTCAGGGACAGTACAAGGAGCTTTCAAAAGAACTATTCATCCCAAGGGCAGTGCAAAGGACTCAGGGGCATCCCTTAAGGTTGGAGGAAAGGAGATTTCACCAGCAACAAAGGAAAGGGTTCTTTACAGTAAGGGCAGTTAAAATGTGGAATTCATTACCCATGGAGACTGTGATGGCAGATACAATAGATCGATTTGTTCAAAAGAAGGTTGGACATCTTTTTAGCAAGAAAAGATATACAGGGATATACCAAATAAGTAAACATGGGAAGGATGTTGATCCAGGCAGTAATCCAATTGCTAATTCTTGGAGTCAGGAAGGAATTTATTTTTCCCCTTATGAGATCTCATTGGATGATATGACTCTGGGTTTTTTTTGTTTGCCTTCCTCTGGATCAATAAGTTATAGATATAGGATAAAGTATCTGTTGGTTAAATTTAGCCTAGGTTGAACTTGATGGATGCATATCTTTTTTCAACCTCATCTACTATGTAACTATGAGGGTCATTTCAAGTGATATTTATCGGAGCATGATCCGACCAGTTGATTTTGGCCAATTTTATCATTAAGAAGAGAGGGCGTTAATTTAATATCTATAATGATATAGTCGATCCTCGAATAGGTAGAATGGGGAGCAGAGAAGAAGATGTAACATCTTCCCCCTTCCTTACGGAAATATTTGCAATAGTATATAACTGTGTCTCTGAAGCAGGACAATATAGCTACCTTCTATCTGGAAAACAATCTATACATGTACATGGAAGGTTTTTGTTGAGCAAGATTGTTACTGCTCTCTTCTAACACTTGCAGAGGATGAATTCACTCATTTGAATGGCCTTGTTACTCTTTATTCTATGTTTTAAGCTTGATACAAATGACGAGCAGTCAGAGAAAGAAATGAACATTTGCAGAATGTAATTATTATTATTGTGTAACATGTTCTCCTGCAAATGAAATTGTCACACGAAAGGGATTTCTGCCACTGATTACGGGCTCGGCATTGGGTAGGTATGACGCGTGCTTTCGTGTGTCGTGTACACGTTATGAGAACAGATGATACCAGCCTGCCAATATGATAACAGGACACGTACAGTTAGGTCCGGAAATAATTGGACACTGACACAATTTTCATAATTTTGTCTCTGTACGCCACAACAATGGATTTGAAATTAAACAACTGAAATGCAATAGAAGTGCAGGCTTTCAGCTTTAATTCAAGGGGTTGAACAAAAAAATCGTATGAAACGTTTAGGAATTCCAACCATTTTCATACACAGTCCCCTTATTTCAGGGGTTCAAATGTAATTGGACAAATGAACACAATCATAAATAAAATGTTAATTTTTAATACTTTGTCAAGAATCCTTTGCAGGCAATGACTGCTTGAAGTCTGGAACGCATGGACATCACCAAACACTGGGTTTCCTCCTTTATGATACTTTGCCAGGCCTTTACTGCAGCTGTCTTCAGTTGTTGTTGTTTGTTCACGGGTCTTTCTGCCTTAAGTTTTGTCTTCAGCAAGTGAAATGCATGCTCGATCAGGTTGAGATCAGGTGATTGACTCGGCCATTGCAGAATATTCCACTTCTTTGCCTTAAAAAAACTCCTGGGTTGCTTTCGCAGTATGTTTTGGGTCACTGTCCATCTGTAAAGTGAAGCGCTGTCCAATCAATTTAGCTGAATCTGAGCAGACAATATATCCCTATACACTTCAGAATTCATCCGGCTGCTTCTGTCTTCTGTCACATCATCAATAAACACTAATGACCCAGTGCCATTGTAAGCCATGCATGCCCATGCCATCACACTGCCTCCACCGTGTTTTACAGATGATGTGGTATGCTTCGGATCATGAGCCGTTCCAAGCCTTCTCCATACATTTTTCTTCCCATCATTCTGGTACAGGTTGATCTTAGTTTCATCTGTCCAAAGAATGCTGTTCCAGAACTAGGCTGGCTTTTTTAGATATTGTTTGGCAAAGTCTAATCTGGTCTTTCTATTCTTGATTAATGTTTTTCACCTTGTGGTGAACACTCTGTATTTGCTCTCGTGAAGTCTTCTCTTTATGGTAGACTTGGATAATGATATGCCTACCTCCTGGAGAGTGTTCTTCACTTGGCTGGCTGTTGTGAAGGGATTGTTATTTACCATGGAAAGGATCCTACGATCATCCACCACTGTTTTTTTCCGTGGACGTCCAGACCTTTTTGTGTTGCAGAGTTCACTAGTGCGTTCTTTTTTTTCTCAGAATGTACCAAACTGTTGATTTAATAATAATAATAATAGCATGTTTTTGTATAGCGCTGCTAGTTATACGTAGCGCTTTACAGAGACATTTTGCAGGCACAGTCCCTGCCCCGTGGAGCTTACAATCTATGTTTTTTTGGTGCCTGAGGCACAGGGAGATAAAGTGACTTGCCCAAGGTCACAAGGAGCCGACACCGGGAATTGAACCAGGCTCCCTGCTTCAAACTCTCAGTGCCAGTCAGTGTCTTTACTCACTGAGCCACTCCCTCTCCCTATTTGGCCACTCCTAATGTTCCTGCTATCTCTCTGATGGATTTTCCTTTTTTTCGCAGCCTAAGGATGCCCTGTTTCACTTGCATTGAGAGCTCCTTTGACCGCATGCTGTGGGTTCACAGCAACAGCTTCCAAATGCGAATGCCACACCTGGAATCAACTCCAGACCTTTTACCTGCTTAATTAATGATGAAATATTGAAGGAATATCCCACACCTGTCCATGAAACGGCTTTTGAGTCAATTGTCCAATTACTTTTGGTCTCTTGAAAAAGAGGGGGCTACATATTAAAGAGATGTAATTCCTAAACCCTTCCTCCAATTTGGATGTGAATATCCTCACATTAAAGCGGATAGACTGCACTTTAAGCCCATATACATTATTTAACTGTATCTTGAATATATTTTGGTACACAGCCGAAATAACAAAACTTGTATCAGTGTCCAATTATTTCCGGACCTAACTGTAATATCACATTGTAATCACTTTAGCAGCTAGAACTGTTGATGCTTTAATAAAAAAAAGACACATCCTTATTACACAGACATTTTTATTGTCTTGGATATACGTATAACAGAATGGGATAAACAATGGTAGGAGACTTGATGACGGTATTATTTGTGCGGCTGCACGTGATCACAGAATGTTGTAACATATCAAATACGTGTTAGTTCAATCAAAGGTATCATACCCGCTACTCCCTCTCCCTCTCGTTACTACATGGAAGGACCAACATGGTTCCCCACCCTTCTTTGCTTGTTAAATATCAGACACGCATAAGGCTGCGTCCAGGGTTGCAGCAGCCGTGCGGAGGCGCGCTGAGGCTGAGGGAAAGCGGGTGCTTTCCCTGGCCTTGGTCCGGGGGCATGTCGGGGGGTGGGCCAGAGACATCACGGAGCTGGTTCGCCCTCATTGGGCGAACCGCTCACGTGACCGGCCCTGCGCGCCTGTGAGTGCTTGAATCTAAAAAGTTCATAAGACCTACGTTTCCACACGCTTGCGGAAGCGTGCGCGAGCCCCTGCAAAAGCAGCTCTCATTGCGGCTGCAGGGGCTCACTGGTAAGCGAAAGCGCGGCTCAGCACGGGTCAGCGCCTAAGCACTAACCATGCCCGAGGCCTAAGAAACCGTGAATTAAAGAGAGATTTTGCAGTTCAATAAACCACTGGTTAAAGTGCCTTTAATAAAGCAGTGGTACAGTGCCTGATTATAAACAAGCGATGTTTATTACACCTGGGGCCCAGGCCTGTGTTGTAAAGTTGTACAACTGCCTTTCAAATTTGCTTTACTACATTTTTGGCAATTTTCTCCTTACCTTTATGTTGTGAAACTTTAACGATTTTTTTGGCCAGATTACCATTCAATGTTTTAACTTTCACAATAAATCATTAAAAGTGTCCGTATATAAAGGGTCCCTGAGATTCCAGGTCACTTGTCCCCAGTTGTGCGGATGTCCTTTAGCCTCTGCTTTGGAGTAACTTCAAGATGGCCGCCTTAGACCAGCCCAATCGTACATTGCCACCCTCCTTACCTGGCAGCGGAAAAAAAACTGCATTTTACATACAAAGGTGCAGGCTGGAAGAAGCTCTGCCTAACCAGACTCGTCTCCTGTGAAACAGACCTGTCCCGGAGGCCCGGTGTCAAGTTTATTTTTGAGGCCTTCAGAGAGATTAAGATTTCCCGCGACACTGCTGTAGCTCACACTGGAGAGGTCGAAACCCAACCAGGGCAGCTCCAGTGACCCAGACGGTTTAATCCGACGGGGGGGGTTCCACTGATTCGATACGTTGGAAGACCTTGAACGGTGAGAAAGCGAATTCCGTGGAAGCCGGCTAACTAGAGATATCCACGTGATGACCGCTATGAGATTAGAGATGGAAAGAGATCCATAGCTACTGTCTACATCTAAATACCTGAACGTCATCTTCCACATGTGACCTTGTTCAGTCCCAGCCCGCCACCTTCTCTTATAATAGTGAAGACAATAGGAATTATGCATTTAGTGAAGGTACCTGCATAAATGGAGGGCACCTTGATGAGGTTAGCTGTCTTAAATCATTTTTTTTTCATCAAAAGAGGCAGCCAAATTAATCCATTGTTAAAGGATTTAGGATAAAATTTAAAATGTCACTAATAAATTGCAAGCCAATTTGGAAAGAAGAGCAGGGATTTTGTGTTTGTTACCCAACATTGTGGTACTGAACAGGGGGGGAGGGGCAGGCAACTCCAGTCCTCAAGGGCCACCAACAGGTCAGCGTTTCAGGATATCCCTGCTTCAGCACACTTGGCTCAATCAGTGGCTCAGCCTTCGACTGTATAATATTCTAAGGCAAAAACATCCAGGATTCTTTCAATCTTTCTTAAAATGTTACTGTCACTCTCTGAGAAAAGTGAGATAGAAGTTATAGTTTTTAATGGCTAACTCGTGATTAAAAAGTGCAAGCTCTGAGGACCACAAAGGTCCCTTCTGGCAAATCTTTTTTTTTTTTTTAACAAATGTAGGTAAAATAGAGTATCATATTTCTACAATAGTAGTGATATTTATACAAGAAGCTTCATTTGTGGGCAGCACATGATGTTATCTGCCATATTGACATGCTATTTCAGCTCCGTTTGTAAAAGATCTGCCTGCAGAAGGGACCTTTTCATGTAATGCCCTAGAGGAGGCAGAGACTTTGCCAGAGCTGAGCTGCTGCTCTCGGAACCTTCAGAGGAGCCGCCAGCATCAACAGGCTCTATCAACCCCTGAAGAAGCACCTAGTGAAGCATTGTGTGTCACACATGAAGAAATATCACTGCCTGCTGTCACAACTCACAATCCTCCGGAGCAGGATCGTAGTCCGAACGCAGGTATTGGGGATCAATTTATAGCAACAAATGTGATGTTAAATGGAGATACGGCACCATTTCTCAGTAACAATAAGGCAGAAATTTGCAATGCTGCTCTCACAGCCGAGAAAGCACAACAGCCGGCTGTTCTATTTATTTATAAAATGTTTTAATATAAAGTAATACATTGAGAGTTACCTCTTGTTTTCAAGTATCTCCTTGGCACAGAGTTATGATGCCGATACATGGTTACAGAGGTTATACATTAAAAGACAAAAATACCCAATGCTACATCCAATGTGATGAAATACATAGTAAAATACTTCAATGTTCGTATTCTCATGAGTAAGGGTCATTTAGTTAAACCCTTTGGCCAAAGCGTTATAAGCCTGCAGCCATGTCAAGGCATGACCAGTATGCAGGTCCTAACCCTACCTGTGCAAATTGCAGGGACTGTGTGTTCATTGAGGTTATACATTATATTTAAAGACATTTCATGGACAGTTAAAGATAATATATGTTATGGGCGTATGTAACAGTAACAGACCAGATTCTCGAGAGCAAACCACACAAGCAAATTTCCGCCACCATTGGAGGTACAGAAAAATGGTGCAATGATGAGGATAAGGCAGAAAATTATGCTGTTTTCACAGCTGATAAAGAGCACAGCAGCCGGCTATTCCAGATAGCAAGACCCACAGGAAAACTGCAACCACCAGGGAGGAGCAGGAAGAGACCCAATACAGGTTCTGAGGACAGTCCAACAATTTAATGCACAAAAGGGCGCAGAGGTACAGCGGCGAAACAAAGTTTGTGAACCACCATGATAATTACGGAAATTCCAGTTTTTTTCATAACTTTTGTGAATTAATACCAGTCTTTTCTTAAATATCCAATACGGTTTAAATGAACCAATTCCATTTCTTGAGAAACAAAATGATGTATGAATTTGAGAAACAATGAGTAATTAAGAGTCAGGGTATGTGCAAAAGTAAGTGAATCCCTGGTTTTATCAGTTAAATTAAAAAGGATAATTAGAATCAGGTGTTTAAATAATTAGGTAGCTTTTCAGGGGTGAGTTTCGGAGGCCCCACCCTATGTAAAGATCAAAAACTTTGTGAGTTGTGTCTTCAGCATACAGGTGTGTGGAAACACATCATGGCATGATCAAAAGAAATCTCTGAGGACCTCAGAAAAGCAGTTAGTGATGTGCATCAGTCTGAAAAGTGTTACAAGCCCATTTCTATGGATTTAGGGCTCCACCATTCCACTATCAGACAGACAGTCTACAAATAGAGAAAGTTAAAGACTCAAGTTACTCTACCCAGAAATGGTCGTCCAACCAAAATCTCTCCAAGAACAAGCCAGCAAATCATCCAGGAAGTCACAAAGAACCCCAGAGTAACATCCAAGGATCTGCAGGCCACACTCACCGTGGGTAATGTGCGCGTTCATAACTCAACTATCAGAAAAAGACTGAACTAGAATGGTGTTCATTGAAGGATAGCCAGGAGGAAACCCCTGCTCTCTAAAAAGAGCATTGCTGTCGGTCTGAAGTTCGCCAAAGAGCACATAGATCTACAAGACTTCTGGGACAATGTTCTCTGGACAGATGAGTCAAAGGTAGAAATTTTTGGCTTCAATGAGAAATGTTATGTTTGGCAAAAATCAAACACTGCGTTCGAACACAAGAACCTCATCCCAACCATCAACAGTGGTGGTGGGAGTGTGATGGGTTGGGGTTACTTTGCTGCCTCAGGACCTGGATGCCTTGCCATCATTGACATGACCATGAATTCTGCATTGTATCAGAAGATTCTAGAGGAGAATGTCAGGCCATTCGTCCATGAGCTGAAACGAAAAATGGGTCATGAGTTGAAACAGTTCTGCAAGGAGGAATGGGCCAAAATTCCTCAAAACCGATGTGAGAGACTGACCAGCAGTTACAGGAAACACTTAGTTGAAGTAATTGCTGCTCAAGGAGGCGCCACCAGGTACTGAATGTAAAGGTTCACATACTTATTCTCACATGGATATTGAATGTTGAATCATTTGTGGATAAATAAATGTTGAAAAAGTATCATGTTTTTGTGTCATTTGTTTGATAGGTTATCTTTATCTATTATTAGGACTTAGATTAAGATCTAATAACATTTTAGGTTTTAAATATTTGAAAATCCGAAGGGGTTCACAAACGTTTTCTCGCCACTGTATATAATGTGACCAATTCAGCCAGAGGCCTCTTGGATGCAGTAAGGGTGCAGCAAACACCAAATCACATAAAGGTAACATACAACATAAACATTTTGCAATCAGCTCCCAGAGATGACATTGTATGGGAGGAACCGTGAGTGCAGCAGAGAGAGGCACACACACATTGTATCATATCGGAGACGCATTATGCTCCTCACTACAAACTGAGACCCTGCAGGGACCCAGCTGTCATATTGAATTATAGCTTAAAAAAAAATACTTATTTAAAGTATACAGTTATTAACTTAGCAATACATTGTTACATGTTTTATATCGTCCTGTAATAATAATAACTTTATGTTTATGCCTGTTGTAGAAGTTTAATGAGTTGCGATATAGTTGGTGATAAGATACTGCACAGTAGCTGGTAAACAAATACTGAGTATGCATGAGGATGAGGATGTGTGTTTAAGAGGGGAAAGGTAGTGCCCTAGAGCAGGCAGAGACTTTTCAAGAGCTGAACCGCTGCTCTCGGAACCTTCGGAGGAGCTGCCAGCGCAGGGGGAGGGGCTGCCAGCGTGGGCAGGAGAGGGGGGGCTGTCAGCGCAGGGGGGAAAGGGAGTTGGAATTTGAATGGGGAGTAATCTGTTGACGTGTCAGTTAAAAAGTCAGACAGGAACAGGACTTGTAAAGAGAGACGTGTATACATTGACATGGATGCAAGGAGACGTAAATAAATAGATTAAAATGCCAGGTAGTGCCGAGTGTTCCTCCTGCCACGCCTTGGGAATCATGCTTAAGGCCGCGCTAATAGTGCCGGCGACGCGACGGATGACGTCACCCATCGCCACCCGCGAAAGTTATAATTTAACTTTCGGTGACGTCGCTGGCGACAGGGTGATTGATTGGTTCAAAGACTGTCACATGTGGCGACAGTCTCTGAAAAATCAAATGTAACCCGCTACGAATTTTTTTTCTGCAACGGAGTCAATTGTTTTGTTTCCGAGCGACGTCGCGGGCACTATAAGTGCAGCCCAAGGTTCCTGCCTCTTATCTGTTGAATTTTGATAGATTTTTGGAGCCATGGATGGGGGAACGCACACTATATAATGTGATATTTACACCACAAGCTTCCTGTGTGTGTGGCACATTGTGCTATCCTTCATATTGACTATACATGTCATATATTCCATACACGCGACTTCAACTTCGTTTGTAAAACATCTACCTGAAGAAGGGACTTTTGTGGTCCTGAGAGCTTGCACTCCAACCACGAGTTAGCCATCAAAGCAGGGCCAGCGCCACATGTCCCACCGCCAACGTGTAAATGCCGGCTGTGCCGCCCCTCTCCTCCTCCTCTCTCGTCCCCCGACCCTCTCTCCCCTCCCCCTCAACAGGTATTTTAAGACCCGTTTTCTGCTGCTTACGACTATGTTGAAGTTGTGCAGTGCCCCCCTCGGCACACAAGGAGTTAATCAGGCTCTGTTCGTCCCATTCATTCTGTTACAGCTGGGGGAGAATTGGGGAGAATTTTCAGTTGGTGGTGTGGGTTCGGGAAGCAAATGTCTCTGTCGCTGCTGCAGCCTAATCTGCATCTGAGCCATCGTTCCAAATGACTTGTTACAATTACAAAGCCTCGTTTAGCTTTCTCATTTCTATATCCCTCTCCCCTGACTGATTTCCTGAATAATTTCATTAAAATATTTTGGATAATTCCACTGTGCTTTGACTTCAGATATTTCCTCAATCGTTATTTTAGCAGCTTATCAAAAAGTCTCACTCCCAAGATGTTACATGTAACTTGTACGTGTAGTTACGTGTGTGTATAAATAGGTGGCGCTATATCACAGGACACTTTGTGACACGGGAATACACCTTACATTCAATTGAAAAAGCCACAGGGTGTCCTATGGTATATACAGTATATTAAATTCATACACATCCATTTATGTTGTACAGAAAGTGCATGTATATTATAGTCACACATACAATATATATCATCATTATCTTCAGCCTTTGTTGATCCACTAGTGGATGAAGCCTTACCAATGATCTCCCAGGTTCTGCGATTACAGTCGCTCTTCTCTCTTCTCCACGTCGCTCCAACACATTTTCTGATTTCATCCTCCCATCTGAGTTTTAGTTATTGTCTTGGTCTTTCAATATCTTTTGGAATCCAGTTGAGTACCATCTTTGTCCACAAGGGTAACTTCTTCTTGCGATATGTTCCGGCCATTTTAATTTCTTCACCCATGTGATGATGTCGCAGACTTTTGTTTGGTTTCAAACCCATTCATTCTTTTTCCTGTCTCTTCGGGTAATACCCAGCATGCATCTCACCATACTTATTTGTGTTGTCTGAAGCTTCTGAATTTTGCATTAAGGGTCCAAGGGTCACATCCAGACGTGAGTGCAGTCAGAATACACTTGACGTAAACATTCTTCTTGAGGCACCATGGAAGGTTCTCTTGAAATATTGTATTTTCTTCCAAATGCCTCCATTCCATCTTCATTCTCCTAATGATTTCATTCGACAGGTTCCCATCCATTGTCAATTGCCGGCCAAGGTAGACATCGTCTTTCACTTCTTCCAGTTCTATTCTATGTATTTCAATCTGTGCAGAGAAGACACATTGGTTGAACATCATTGTGGTCTTACTGAGATTCATACGGAGGCCACATTCTTACTTGCCTCAGCGAGTTCTCAAATTTATGGCTGGAGGTCTTCTGGACTTGAGACAAAAATAACAATGTAATCTGCAAATCTGTTGATTTTGATTCCTTTTTCTTCCCAATCTATTGTCTTGAACAATTCTTCGTGTTGCAAAGTAAAGCTTTGGTGACACGGTGTCTCCTCGTCGCTCTCCCTGGCTGATCCTTATCTTGCTTATATCTTCATGTAATAAAATGGTTGATGTGGCATTCTCGGAAATGTTCTTTATAATAACAACATACACTTCTTCAACATTTTGTCTTATTAATGTATCTAGGACCACGGAGCTATAGAGAGGATCAAATGCTTTTTTGCCATCTACAAATCCTAAACTGAGCGGTAGATTGTATACATTACTTCTGGAAATCTCTTCTGGTATGATTTGGATGTGGTCCATTGTGTTGTATCCACTGCGCCATCCCACTTGTTCTCTAAGCTGAGGGCAAAGTCCAGAGACTGGTAGCCGATTAGTGAGCATCTTCGTAAAAATCCAGGTATACTGTTCAAACTTTCATTGTATGGTTAAACCTTCCAGCACAGGTGTCACCCTACATCTTTCTGAACACCTGTTGCCACTTTCACGCCACTTTGAGACAGTGAGATAAGGATTTGAGGGAAGGATAGGATATATATATATATATATATATATATATATATATATATATATATATATATATATATATATATATATATATATATATATATATATATATATATAGGTAACAGAGCAGATGGCACACAAATACAGATGAAGACAGGTGCTTAGTCCCATATGAATGAATATAATCAAAGGCTCCTTACCAGGCAGACCAGAGAATCCAGGGAATCCAAAGCAGGCACAGCAAGGAAGAGACAGCACACTTGTTAGCAAAAAGAATTGTATTAGTGAAGCAGGCACAAAACACCTGGTGTTTTGTGCCTGCTTCACTAATACAATTCTTTTTGCTAACAAGTGTGCTGTCTCTTCCTTGCTGTGCCTGCTTTGGATTCCCTGGTCTGCCTGGTAAGGAGCCTTTGATTATATATATATATATATATATATATATATATATATATATATACATACATACATACATACATACATACATACATACATACATACATACAGTTAGGTCCGGAAATAATTGGACACTGATACAAGTTTTGTTATTTCGGCTGTGTACCAAAATAAATTCAAGTTACAGTTAAATAATGAATATGGGCTTAAAGTGCAGTCTATCTGCTTTAATTTGAGGGTATTCACATCCAAATTGGAGGAAGGTTTTAGGAATTACATCTCTTTAATATGTAGCCCCCACTTTTTCAAGGGACCAAAAGTAATTGGACAATTGACTCAAAAGCTGTTTCATGGACAGGTGTGGGCTATTCCTTCATTATTTCATCATCAATTAAGCAGGTAAAATGTCTGGAATTGATTCCAGGTGTGGCATTCGCATTCGGAAGCTGTTGCTGTGAACCCACAACATGCGGTCAAAAGAGCTCTCAATGCAAGTGAAACAGGGCATCCTTAGGCTGCAAAAAAAAAAAAATCAATCAGAGAGATAGCAGGAACATTAGGAGCGGCCAAATCAACAGTTTGGTACATTCTGAGAAAAATAGAACGCACTGGTGAGCTCTGCAACACAAAAAGGCCTGGACGTCCACGGAAGACAACAGGGGTGGATGATCGTAGGATCCTTTCCATGGTAAAGAAAAACCCCTTCACAACATCCAGCCAAGTGAAGAACACTCTCCAGGAAGTAGGCATATCATTATCCAAGTCTACCATAAAGAGAAGACTTCACGAGAGCAAATACAGAGGGTTCACCACAAGGTGCAAACCATTCATAATCCTCAAGAATAGAAAGGCCAGATTAGACTTTACCAAACAATATCTAAAAAAGCCAGCCCAGTTCTGGAACAGCATTCTTTGGACAGATGAAACTAAGATCAACCTGTACCAGAATGATGGGAAGAAAAAAGTATGGAGAAGGCTTGGAACGGCTCATGATCCGAAGCATACCAAATCATCTGTAAAACACGGTGGAGGCAGTGTGATGGCATGGGCATGCATGGCTTACAATGGCACTGGGTCACAAGTGTTTATTGATGATGTGACAGAAGCAGCCGGATAAATTCTGAAGTGTATAGGGATATATTGTCTGCTCAGATTCAGCCAAATTCAGCAAAGTTGTTTGGACGGCACTTCACTTTACAGATGGACAATGACCCAAAACATACTGTGAAAGCAACCCAGGAGTCTTTTAAGGCAATGAAGTGGAATATTTTGCAATGGCCGAGTCAATCACCTGATCTCAACCCGATCGAGCATGCATTTCACTTGCTGAAGACAACAACTGAAGACAGCTGCAGTAAAGGCCTGGCAAAGCATCACAAAGGAGGAAACACAGCGTTTGGTGATGTCCATGCGTTCCAGATTTCAAGCAGTCATTGCCTGCAAAGGATTCTTGACAAAGTATTAAAAATGAACATTTTATTTATGATTGTGTTAATTTGTCCAATTACATTTGAGCCCCTGAAATAAGGGGACTGTGTATGAAAATGGTTGCAATTCCTAAACGTTTCAGACGATATTTTTGTTCAACCCCTTGAATTAAAGCTGAAAGTCTGCACTTCTATTGTATCTCGGTTGTTTCATTTCAAATCCATTGTGTTGGCGTATAGAGCTAAAATTATGAAAATTGTGTCAGTGTCCAATTATTTCCAGACCTAACTGTATATATATATATATATATATATATATATATATATATACACACATACACACACATATGTAAATAAATATAAGCAATGGGAAATAAATTCAAAATAAAGCAATCGGGGCTGCCGGAAAAAGCAATCTCCCAGTGGTGGAACACACACGACCCCTCGGCACTGTGCTATGGCTCATGAGTGGTTTTGTATTCTCTTTGAAAGAAAATGGAATCAATTATTACTTCTATACACTCTGACCGGTGAGACTGCATAATGAGCCACAGATTACAGGAGAGCGATCTCGGGAGTGGAGAGGAACAGGGCATACTGCAGCTATAGAATTTACATAGCATACATATGCATGACCGACATCAACAGGAGACTGCATTGTTTGCATTAACATGGTATTATATATATATATAACCCTGGCTGTGTTCAAAGCTGTGACCATGCAGCAAGCTTAAGCCTGTAGGGAACCATGTTAAAAAAAATTTGAACCAAAAAGTGGCACTGTGTGCTCATTTGCATGTCATTTCCCAGAATCCCTTGCTGCAGTGGAAGTGCTGTGTGATAATGGTGAAAGGCGGGGTTGCAGACCTGCCTAAGACATGCAGATGAGCATACAGTTGTATTTACATTTGCATATTTGCTTTGCTGTGGAGGGTTTTGTCACTTTTTTTTACTCACCATAACTTAACTCAGTATGGTAAACCCCATCCTTTAGCTTCTCTGTATACAGTTATCCAACCCCACACTGATGAGATCCATTAAGGTTGAAACAGCTGTCTGTTCGCTTCTCGGCCTTTTGGCTAAGATCAAGGCGATATGAGTGCTCCTCTCGACCTGCACAGCTATGACCAAATGCAGTACTATCCTATCTGGGGTTTCAGTAGGAAAGGTCTGTGGCAAGCATTTGGCCCTCTAGCTCGTTGAGAGGTGGTGTCCAGACCCCGGACCACAGAACCCCTGAGCCTTCGGGCTAAGGGGGGATGGCATTCGAACAACCAGCCCTTCGGGGCTGGGGTGCACCCGCACAACCCTCGAAAGAGGGGAGACGATGCGAACTCCCTTGCGGGCCTCGGGCCAGAGGGAGGAAGAGACGGATGTCCTGAATCCGAACGGATCAAGGCATCAATGTCCCTGGAGACCTAGGCTTTCGGGCGGAAACCTTCAGGGAAACTGTGCACTGAGGGCGGGTCTGACTTCGGTTAGACAGTCCAAAGGCAAGCTCCCTATCCACTGAAGTGGACTGGGATCCGATGAGCGAGAGGGTGTACCCTCTCGGGAGAAAAAAAAAAGCTGTCAGTGGGTGGGTTTTCTGGGTATGCACCTTAACCCTGGCTGTGCTCAAAGCTGTGACCATGCAGCAAGCTTAAGCCTATAGGGAACCATGTTAAAAATGGTTTTTGAAGCAAAAAGTGTGCTCATTTGCATGTCATTTCCCAGAATCCCTTGCTGCAATGGAAGTGCTGTGTGCTGGGTGATAATGATGAAAGGTAGGGTTGCAGACCTGTCTAAGACATGCAAATGAGCACACAGTAATATTTCCATTATATATATAATTATTATATATATTATATTTCAATTATATATACTGTACATACATATAGATACACACACACGTTAGTTTTTAATCTTTGAGTATTATAAACACTGTGTTCAGGAAAAAGGGACCCTTATTTTTCACCCAACATGTCTTCTATATTTCTCGCTCAATCCCCATGAGAATTTGCACACTTGTAGGTCTGTTAAGTAGATTAACTCTATATAAGAAGCACAATGTAGCCAATCAACTGATGTTAACTAAATTGATGTCGCTGTATTATGTCAACAAGTACCAGATACGCTGTGGGAGGTACGGGTTCATTAAACGAGAAATAGGAGTTTTTGTTTTGTAGCGACAAAATGTGTTAAACTTTTGTAATCTAATCTGACACTAAGATTATTATAAAGTTTGAGTTCAAAGTGTGTTCAAAATCCCCTCCTCTGCTGAAACGCGCCCGGAGACAAGAACGCTGCTGTCTGATCGCAGAACCGATAACGCGCTGATCCGCTGCTCCCACTGCTGAACGATACGCTGTTTTACGAATGAGTTTTTCAGTCCTAGCGACCGTCCTTTATCGGGAGCGTTTTACGGGAGCGTTTTGGACCATAATTCCTGCTCTGTCTCACGCACTTTATAACGCGCTTATCTTCTTCGTTAAACACCGTTTTGTAACTGTTTATTTGGAATGTTTTCTAACCTGCTACTGTACTCACCAATAAACTAGGAATTTAGGGAGGACGCCCACCCCAGACTTACAACTGGGACCTACGGAAAACATATAGGTGAATGACGAGGGAGACCAACACAGGGCGGGAAACATGAATGGGAGCAGGAAAGCCGTCTGTCAGGGTAATAGGGTCTGCACTTGATGATGTCATCACGCCATCAGCAATTCCAAAGAATATTTATTAGATTATCAAATAATTCTTAAATGTATTAATTTGCTGTGACAGATCAATATTTGGTCAATTTTTCATTAACATGTAGTGATTTTTCTGCCAAATATGACATGAAATGAAAATAAAAGGTCCCGGTTTTCCTGAAGTGTGTGTGTGTGTTGTGTTCGTTTACTCAGGCAGCAAAGGGCCAGGCTGGGGTCAGACAGTGGAAAGAGAGATGTGTCTTTTGGATAACAATACAACATTATATATATATATATGAGAAACTCAGTGATCACATACCGGGGCCCTCAGAATTCGGAGGACCACATACAATATTTATGACAAGTGTATCTAACCGGTCTACCCCCACCTTAAAGGAGATTTCACCGTTACACGGTGTTGTGGTGCTCACCTGCAGGTTTACAGAAGGGCCTGAGCTTCCGCCGTTGTCAGTTGCGGATGAACAGGACAGGTTTTGGGGATCAGGCAGCTCTCCTCTTCTCTGATACAGCGCCTCCATTCCCACAGGGCCTATTGCAGATAGGTGCACTCCCTGCAGAAAACCCCATTCCCTCCCCCTGACAGACTGCAGCCTCAGGCAGGAGTATAAAACATGAACTTGAGCTTTGAGATCACTCAGCTTGCACGTTCTCATAGCCATCTGTTACAGCATATTCATCTCTTGGACCCTGGAAACAACCCCAGGGGCTGGAAGCCCCAGTGGTCTGTCCTTATCTCCCACACTCCCTGGTGAAGTATGGGGTAACTGCTCACACTCCCTTGAGGGAGGGGATAGAACACACACCCCAGTCCCTGTGAGGGGAGAGGGGAGAACAGAACACTACATTTGGTTACAGCTCCTTTTTGTTACCAGGGGAGGGGCTCCAGGTCTCAGCCCCGTATGGGCGGAACCTAGGCGTTAAGCCACCCCCCTGTCACTCAAAGGAGCTGATTACTGCAGCAGGGCGTAGATTTAACCCTAACACTGCCCGCGCTGGTTCCAGGGCTAATTAGTAGCCATGGGGATACCTGGCTACAATGGAAGAGATCCGAAGATTCCAGCGGTGCACAGCTTGTAGAAATGGGAGACCAGCAAGGTGTGGATTAAAAATAAAAATTTATTGAGAAAACATTTGGTTTGGGGGACACACTCTGACGCGTTTCGGACCTGCGTGGTCCTTAATCATAGAGCTGATACCTGGGATACCTGGCTACATGAATATAGAGGATAAAAGTGTACTGCACTGTGCAATTTTGCCTCAGTGTCTCTTGTTCAGTCTCAGTGGCCCAGATGCTAACTTATGGGCAGCAGCTGTTGGCGCCGGCCCAGCGTTGTAGCTCGTGTTGAATGTAGCTGTGTTAAGCGGTGCAGGGCTAACACTTCGCAGAGAATGGTGGTAGGTGTGTATGAGGAAAAGGCTACAGTAGCGGGCTGTGGTGCCGATCCCTTGGATGTGTTTCCGCTTGATCTACTCACAGCTTGAGGAGCCCCAGGTTACACGGGTCTCCTTAACTTAATGATGTACTCTCCTCTCGTTCGCACCCGCTACCTCCGGCACGTGCTGCTTTGCCAGACTGGGAAGGCTCTGTCACCGCGCTGTATCTCTCGCCAGGCTCCTCAGGACAGTTCCTCTCTTCTCTCCCTGCAGGTCTCACATGCTCCTCTCTCTCTCTTAGCCCCTCCTTCCGTGACGTCATCCTTCTGGGTTATCCTATCGACCTGGTATATGCGTAGTGCTATAGACTTCTCAGCCGTATTGTAAATGAATAAATAAATAACCAGATACTTGTGAGGGGGGACCCCTAAACATAAGCTTGATAGAAGACAGGTACTGGGTTGCAATCCTGGATAGTAAGCTCACTGATGAGTGACGCTATGGTAAACAATGATACCAGGACAATTGAGTATAATGACACCCTATAATGTACCAAAGTGTCTAAACAAATGAAGTCCTGAACAGGAAAACATGTAGCAAGCGAATAACTCACTTTTAGTGCTACATAGTCCATGCGATCCACAGGTGAGGGGTCCCCAGGTGTGCTTCCCTCCACGGGGTAGACAAGTAGAAGAAAGGAAATTGGAGGAGCACTAATATAAGTATCAAAAAGTAGGGGGAAAAAAAGAAGGTGCGTGTCCTATAAAAAATTATTTATTGGTCATGGATAAAAAGGAGCACAGGAGAACCCCACCAACGTTTCACACTTCACAGAGCGCTTTCTCAAGGTATACATATCACAACTTTATTGACATATATATATATATAGGCACACAATAATGTGATCAACCAATACTCACAGCTCACAAGGGGTCCGCCCTCTGTGATTGCTAATGTTCATCTGATGTGTGCATATAGGTAAATGTGTACACAAGGATGACGCCTAATATCTCTGCCTCCAAACGCTAATCCGGAGGCATGTGGGGTCTAACAACCCTCCTGGTACGCGCTTGCGCAATAGTCAAATGAGGGAGAGTCGCCCATGCCAATGGAAGCCAGGGGACGCGGGGAAACAACGTCATCCCGTGACCCCACCTACACGCCTCATTGAAGCTCTAGATGCGCGCGCATTCTAATCCTACCAAGTCACTGGTCTCTCCCCGCAATCGGAGAAGACCTAGTGAGCCACGGACCCTCAGTGGAGTGCGCTTGCGCAGAACCAACTGAGAAAGCCAGAGGCACACAGAATGCCTCGAGTGCGGGGTGGGAGAATGACTGGCAGAATAAAGATGCACAGAATGACCAACAGGTTATGCTGAGACGTAACAAAACATTAAAAAAAACTTATAAAATATATGTGTTAAAGAAAAAAACAAATTAAAAAAAATCCCTTGTGTTTAACTTTGTTCTAAATGATATTGATTAAACAAAGGTTGTCACTAAAAACATCACTTTACATATGCATAGTCAAACCTAAGCCCCATATTCTCATGGAGCTGATGACAGGTACGCTGAGTGGATAAAAACTGGCAGATATAAAGCATTGGGTGAATGGAGAACATATCAATATAGTATAATGATGGAATCTGTTCTAGAAGGATAATTATTCAGAACATTTCCTCCATAGAGATTCACTCATGGTTAGTTGCCATTTCTGTCCACCCAGCGACCTTAACTGGTACAGCCACCTATTATCGCATTACAAATAAAGAACAAATAACTACATGATGTAATGGAGAAACATTGCTCTATTAGAAGTACCAAAAAACTTTTTCTTAGGCTGGTTATAAAAACAAAGCAAAAAATTAAAGAGCAATAAATTTAAAATTTTAAGAAAAAAGCAAAATCAGGAACATATTTTGAAGAAGTCGTAATTTGAGAACATGCTTCAAAAAGTAATAATATCTTCACCAAGACACCATATTGAGGAGACGTTCTATCAGGTGATATATTAAACAAAGAAAGGGAAAGACGGGAGTTGTTAGGATAATATTAAGAATTACATTTGGTATTATGATATACAAATACAATGCATAATGAAAAGAACCAGATACAGTCTGCAAGGAACTCAATATAGAGAGTATGCACCATAAGATCATAGTTAATACTCTAAAGGCGCCTAACTATTGGGAAGAAAATGATCAAATTGTCCAAATAAGGACCAAGATCCCAATCGGTATTAAGGCCAGAGGGAACCCTGGTGCTGATGGTAAATATCCAAAAGAGTTCCCGTCAGTTAAGTAAGTTCAATTTGTCCCCACCTCTAATAGAGCAAGAGACCTGCTCAATTCCCATAAAGGGAAAGCCTGGCAGGCCACCCTGGCTACAGCATGAAAAATGGTTGGACACAGGGTGCAGAAGATCCCCCTTCTCAATAAGGCTCACATGCTCCATTATTCTAACCTTAAGGGCTCGAATTGTTCGCCCAATGTATTGTTTCCCACAGCGGCAGGGCAGGAGATACACCACAAACTTTGTTTTGCAATTAATAAATGTCCTTGATCTATATCGCTGACCTGTGGCTGTGGACACAAATTCTGACCCTGTCTTCATGTATTTACAGATTTTGCATTTGGAACATCTGAAAGAGCCAGACGGAAGAGGATTTTTAGTCGTATCTTCAGGGGACTGAAAAAGACTCGGGGACACTGAGTTGGAAATAGTTTTGGCACGTCTAAAGACACATTTGGGTCCCTCATTGAAGATATCTTTAAGTGCAGGATTTACAGATTGCACATTCCAATGTTTTCTGACAATCTGCTTAATCTGCTCAGATTGTGCACTATACTGAGTAATACAGAGGTGTTTGTGTTAGAGAGTTCTTCTTTGTCTCTTCTGCGTTGCTTCTAAATAAAGTAGATCTATCCATAAGGGTGACTTCCTTAAGTGTTTTTTCTAAATCAAGCCTATTGTAGCCTCTGGCTATGAATCTATCTAAAAGGTCTCTTGACTGTTTGATAAAATCATCAGATGTAGAACAATTTCGTTTTATGCGTATAAATTGTCCCTTAGGGAGTCCTTTGATCAATGACCTAGGGTGGCAGCTGTCCGCTCTCAAAAAGGTATTGCGAGAATTAGTTTTTCTGAAAATATCGCTAGGTGTGTTTTGCTCTGGTCAATAAACAAAAGCAAATCCAAAAAGTGAATGTGGTGATAATCAAAATTGTGCGTGAAGTGCAAATTTAAATTATTATTATTCAAATAATCAATAAATAATAAAAGTGATTGTGCTCCCCCTTGCCAAATAAAAATAAGGTCATCTATGTAACGTTTATAAAATCTAATATGGTGCCTATAGGGATTTCTATCTCCAAACACGTGGAACGACTCCCACCATCCTAAAAATAGATTAGCATAGGATGGGGCAAAGCTGGTACCCATAGCCGTTCCACGTGTCTGGAGATAGCAAGAGCCGTCAAAAAGAAAATAATTATGAGTGAGTAAATATTCAAGAGAATCCAAAAGAAAAGTGCATTGTGCCTGTGAGAGATCGGATTTGTCCAAAAAGAATTTAACAGCTGCCACCCCATGTTGGTGTTGAATCATCGTATATAGGGATGTGATGTCAAGTGTGACCCATAGGAAGTTAGTTTCCCAATTAATCAGTTCAAGATATTTTAGGAGATCACCGCTATCTCTTATATAAGATGGTAAGTGTTGTACAAAAGCTTGCAGGTATGTATCTGAAGTGTGAAACGTTGGTGGGGTTCTCCTGTGCCCCTTTTTATCCATGACCAATAAATAATTTTTTATAGGACACGCACCTTCTTTTTCCTACTTTTTGATACTTATAGTAGTGCTCCTCCAATTTCCTTTCTTCTACAGTACATTTCCTTTCTTCTACTTGGTTATCCTATCGCCTGAGTCCTTCCCTTGGTTCATAGTCATTGGCCAGAGGGCATGTCCGTCATTATACTGATGTGTTCCTAGGGGTGTTGCGCATATACATACACACGCACACGCACACACAGGGAACTCACAAAACAAATAATGGTATTAATGTAAAGGTAGGGTGCATAGGGAGTATACAAAAAAGCAAAAAAATAGACAGGCACTCCTAAATCCAAAAAAGTGTTGTGTGTGCATCACATACTGAAAATGTTCTCCCAGATAACAAAAGTACAACTCAGAATATCACAGAGTTTCTACAGGACTCAAAGAGAACTATAAAGTCTGCTACAGTACATCTGGACTTTTTACATTTGTCCGCCCCCTAGCAATGAGCCAAAAATAAGCCCAAATAGGAGACTGTACAAATACCTCTGGTTCAAAACATTGAGATTCAGCAGGAGAAGGCAGGTTGAATTATACATCTTCATTCTTCATGTGCAAATAAAGCAATCGTATCCTTGGGCAAACTGGTATTAGATGAGATACTCTGAATAGAGACATAGGAACTTGTTCAGACAGAACACAAAACAAGAATAACACAGACCATCCTATTGTTGGCAGACAAAGAGGGACACTAAATATTTATTCAAATCATAATCAGATTGTGTCATCTACTGACCGGATTTTCAAAGGTAGAAACCGGGACCCACTAAAATAGTATTTATAAAACAAATAACATCATAAAAAAAAAATATTCTAATGGTATTTGTCCAATGCCGTCCCAATTTATGCTGTATTGTTTATTTATTTCAGTTTCCGGACATAACACAAACACTCAAGTGCAGCAAAATGATGGTTTGGGTTATATTAATAAATTGTTTAAAGCAGTAAAATGTGAAATCTTACATTTTTAAAAAAAAGATCAGTTCTGTAGTGACTTCTTACATTTTTTAATTATTTTCTTTTATTCAACTCTTAATGCCATTTTTTTATGAGTTGCAATACACTGCACATCCTTTGCTTTCTATAGCAGGCTTTAACACATGGGACGACCAAAATAGGACGATAAAGAAATCGTCCCAAGATTCCTGTTTGCTGCACTCTGTCTAAACGTATAAATGACTGTATGACTAAATAGTCAAATGTATGTACGTTTAAGATAATGGTAAGTATAAGTGACTTGCAGTGAATGCTCCCCACATAGTAGGGTAACAAATACCAATGAAAGCCAGTGAATTGGCCAAAATAATAAATAATAATAATAATATAATAATAATAATAATAATAATAATAATAAAAAAATCCCTAAAATAAAAAGCAGGTGGGTGCTAGATGGAATCAATATAGTGTAATTCCTTTACCACAATGGCATATATAGCATAGCTACCCAAGGTCAGCTAAATCCGTAATGGTTTATGGGAAATTAAGTCCCAATACATATCAGATGGTAAAGCACAGGGGAGCGTAAATTTTGGGAGCTGTGCCCCCTGCCTGCTCCCCCTCGCATCCCCCTTACCTTGTTTGGCGGCGTCAAATGACGCTGCTGGGTCACGTGATGTCATTTGACACTACGTTGCCATGGCAACGGGCATGTGACATCACGTCCCATGACACCGTGGCGTCATTTGACGCCGCGTAAGCATGGCGACACGTCACAGCACCTCTTCTGAATCCCGGTAAGTGAGTTGCAGAGGCCTCATGCGATCCCCCGACATTTCATTTAAATGCCTGGGGAAGAGCACGGGGCCTCTGCAAACGCCGCGCCCCCCCAAAAAAATTATCTTGGGTGTGGCCCCTCACTTTGCGCACCCATGCTTTAGCCCACCTCCCCAGCAGTGCAAGATCTTTGCAACACTTTCCTGTTTGTGATAATTTGTTGCCAATATTCCCAGCAGTTTGAGCTATAAACTGTAATAATAGATCATGAGTCCTTAGTAATTTAAGGATACATTGTAGCTGCTGAGTTACACTGACTGAAGGATTCATTGAAACTGAAAGGCAGCCATTATGTTAGACCTTTTTGCTAATGATGGCATCAGAATTACAGAAAATAACAAAGAAATAAACATGCACTTACATTGCTTATAAATACTGCTTATATATACTGCTTACACTGCTTACATATACTGCTTACATTGCTTATATATTGCTTACACTGCTTATATATACTGCTTATATATACTGCTTACACTGCTTACATATACTGCTTACACTGCTTATATATTGCTTACGCTGCTTATATATACTGCTTACACTGCTTATATATACTGCTTACACTGCTTATATATTGCTTACGCTGCTTATATAGACTACTTACACTGCTTATATATACTGCTTACACTGCCTATATATTGCTTACGCTGCTTATATAGACTACCTACACTGCTTATATATACAGCTTACACTGCCTATTTATTGTTTATACTGCTTATACATACCGCTTATATATACTGCGTATGCTGCTTATACTAGTTACTGTGTACTGCTTATATTATGTATACTGCTCATATACAGTATACTGCTTATATTATGCATACTGCTCATATACAGTATACTGCTTATATTGCTTTATACATACTGCTTATATATACTGCTTATAAAGCTTATATATACTACTTCTACTACTTCTACTGCTTACATATACTGCACATGCACAAACATACGAAAAGTAAAAATATAAAATTAAAAAAAAAAAATATCCAAGACCATTTTTTAAAGGGGGTCAATCACCTGAAATAAACTCATTCCCACCCTTAGCTCACTCTGGTACTATTAACTAACTCCATAATATGACAATGTGTTAGTAAATGTTCCAGCTGGGAGACTGCAGCGACAGGCTGAGAGCAGGGACAGGCCGAGAGCGGGGACAGGCCGAGAGCAGGGACAGGCCGAGAGCAGGGAGACTGCAGCGACAGGCTGAGAGCAGGGACAGGCAGAGAGCAGGGAGACTGCAGGGACAGGCTGAGAGCAGGGACAGGCCGAGAGCGGGGACAGGCCGAGAGCAGGGAGACTGCAGGGACGGGCCAAGAGCAGGGACAGGCCGAGAGCAGGGAGACTGCAGCGACGGGCAGAGAGCGGGACAGGCCGAGAGCAGGGAGACTGCAGCGACGGGCAGAGAGCGGGACAGGCCGAGAGCAGGGAGACTGCAGCGACGGGCAGAGAGCGGGACAGGCCGAGAGCAGGGAGACTGCAGCGACGGGCAGAGAGCGGGACAGGCCAAGAGCGGGGACAGGCCAAGACCGGGGGCAGACCAAGAGTGGAGACAGGCCAAGAGCGGGGACAGGCAGAGAGTGGGGCAGGCCAAGAGCAGGGACAGGCCAAGAGTGGGGAGACTGCAGGGACGTGCCGAGAATGGGGACGGACCGAGCGCACCACGTTTGTGTGATATCTTCTTCTTTATACTATATTAGTGAAAGCACTGTATGTTTGCCTGCCTGCCTGGATGTCCGGTGTCCCTAGGGGAAATCTCATTGGTCCCTTGGCCCGCCCGCCCCCGCACACCTCTCATTGGCCTGAGGCGGAGTGACGGGCCAAAGGACACACAGGGACACACACACACAGGGAACACAGGGACACACACACACACACACAGGGACACACACACACACACAGGGGGGGACACACACACACACAGGGGGGGACACACACACACAGACACACACACACACAGGGGGACACACACACACACAGGGGGACACACACACACACACACACACACACACACACACACACACACACACGGGGACACACACACACACACACACAGGGGGACACACACACACAGGGGGACACACACACACACACACACAGGGGGACACACACAGACACAGTGACACACACACACACACACACACAGGGACACAGACACACACACAGGGACACACACACACAGTGACACACACACTGTTACATACATTAGCGGGGCTCACAGTGTTAGCAGCACCCGCGCGCACCTCCTCCTCTCCCCGTGTCTCCCGCGCTTTCACCCCGACCCCCCCCTCCCCCGGCGCCGCTACAGTCAGCGGGACACACACACTATTATTACCCCTTCAGCGCCCCCCCCCCCCCCACCCAGTGTCAGCGGCCGTGCGAGACCCTCCCTCTATATCTCCCACCTCTCCCCCCCCCACACATATACATGCCCCCCCCTCCCCGGCGCTACAACTCACCCCTCCCCGGCGGGGGAACAGCCAGTGGCCAGGCAGGCTGCCTCGCGGCGCCGAGTGCCCAAGATGGCGGCGCCCGGGACACAGCGGGGGAGCGGCCACAACACGCTGCCTCCCGCCTCAGATCCACTTGGGACCTGCCGGATGGGTGAGTGAGCGGCCTTCACCTCCCCTCCACCCCCCCTTCACCTCCCCTCCACCCCCCCCCCTCCCCTCCAGTGTCAGTGTCTCCCCGATACCCCCTCCCCCCCCCGGCGCCGCTACAGTCAGCGGGGGAGCGAGCGAGCGCCCGGGACACAGCGGGAGAGCGGCCACAACACGCTGCCTCCCGCCTCAGATCCACGTGGGACCTGCCGGACGGGTGAGTGAGCGGCCTTCACCTCCCCTCACCCACCCCCTTTCACCTCCCCTCACTCCACTTCTCCCTTCCACCCCCCTTCACCTCCCCATTTACCTCCCCCCCTCCACCCCCCCTTCACCTCCCCTCCACCCCCCCCTTCACCACCTCCCCTCCACCCCCCCCCTTCACCTCCCCTCCACCCCCCCCCCCTTCACCTCCCTTCCACACCTCCCTTCACCTCCCCTCCACCCCCCCCCCTCCACCCCCCACCTTCACCTCCCCTCCACCCCCCCTTCCCACCGCCTCCCCCCCCCCCTTCCCACTGCCTCCCCCCCCCTTCCCTCCACCTTCCCACCGCCTCCCCCCCCTTCCCACCGCCCCCCCCCTTCCCACCGCCTCCCCCCCTTCCCACCGCCTCCCCCCCTTCCCACCGCCTCCCCCCTTCCCCCCCTTCCCACCGCCTCCCAGCCCCCCTTCCCACCGCCTCCCAGCCCCCCTTCCCACCGCCTCCCCGCACCCCTTCCCACCGCCTCCCCCCACCCCTTCCCACCGCCTCCCCCCCCCTTCCCACCCCCCCTTCCCACCGCCTCCCCCCCCTTCCCACCGCCTCCCACCGCCTCCCACCCCCCTTCCCACCGCCTCCCACCCCCCTTCCCACCGCCTCCCCCCCCCTTCCCACCGCCTCCCACCCCCCTTCCCACCGCCTCCCACCCCCCGCCATCCCACCACCTCCCACCCCCCGCCTTCCCACCTCCTCCAACCCCCCGCCTTCCCCCCGCCTCCCACCCCCCGCCTTCCCTCCGCCTCCCAATTCCCACCTCCTCCCCCTTCCACCTCCTCCCCCTTCCCACCACCTCACCCCTACCCCCCTTCCCACCACCTCACCCCTCCCCCCCTTCCCACCACCTCCCCCCCCTTTCCACCACCGCCCCCCCTTCCCACCACCTCCCCCCCCTTCCCACCACCTCCCCCCCTTCCCACCACCTCCACCCTCCCCCCCTTCCACCACCTCCCCCCTCCTCCCCCTTCCCACCACCTCCCCCCTCCTCCCCCTTCCCACCACCTCCCCCCTCCTCCCCCCTTCCCACCACTTCTCCCCTTCCCCCCCCTTCCCCCCCCTCCGCTCCCCTTCACCCCCCCCTCCGCTCCCCTTTCCACCCCCCCTCCGCTCCTCTTCCCCCCCCCCCTCCACCTCTTTTCCCCTTTCCCCTCCCACCCCCTCCCACACTTCCACCCCCTCCTCTAACCCTTCCCCCCCTCCTCTAACCCTTCCCCCCCCTCCTCTAACCCTTCCCCCCCTCCTCTAACCCTTCCCCCCCCTCCTCTAACCCTTCCCCCCCCTCCTCTAACCCTTCCCCCCCCTCCTCTAACCCTTCCCCCCCCCTCCTCTAACCCTTCCCCCCCATCTCTAACCCTTCCCCCCCTCCTCTAACCCTTCCTCCCCCTCCTCTAACCCTTCCCCCCCTCCTCTAACCCTTCCCCCCTCCTCCTCTAACCCTTCCCCCCTCCTCCTCTAACCCTTCCCCCCTCCTCCTCTAACCCTTCCCCCCTCCTCCTCTAACCCTTCCCCCCTCCTCCTCTAACCCTTCCCCCCTCCTCCTCTAACCCTTCCCCCCTCCTCCTCTAACCCTTCCCCCCTCCTCCTCTAACCCTTGCCCCCTCCTCCACCCCTTGCCCCCCTCCTCCACCCCTTGCCCCCCTCCTCCACCCCCTCCTCCCCTTCCCGCCGCCCTTCGCCTTCATGCCCGCCTTACCGCCTCCCCACCCCCGCCTCTGCCTTTCACCCGCCCTTACTCCGGCCGCCTCTGCCTTTCACCCACCGCCTCACAGCCGCTGCACGCACTCAACAGACACCCGCCACACTCGACACATACCTGCCGCCACACACACCTGCTGCCTCCCGCCCCTACGTACCGACATCACTGACCCACCGCCTCACACCCTAGCAGGACCCCCACTCACAGACAGCACTCACAACCCACGCGCCAGCCGCCGCCTCACACCCTTGCAGGACCCCCACTCACAGGCAGCACTCACAACCCACGCACCACCCGCCGCCTCACACCCTAGCAGGACCCCCACTCGCACACAGCACTCACAACCCACGCGCCACCCGCCGCCTCACACCCTAGCAGGACACACGACTCAGATTTTTACATCACTTATGCCACCAAAATATACATTGTACTGTGGTGTGGTTACAATAAACCATTTTTATACAACATCGTATTACATTTTCTTCCATCTTTCTTTTCAATATTATTATCCAACCTTTACAACAAACAGTCACCTATTGTTCCACGATTTATAAATAATACTACCTATTACGCATTTACGTCCCGGGCAACGGCGGGTCTCTCAGCTAGTATACTATATTAGTGAAAGCACTGTATGCCTGCCTGCCAGCCTGCCTGCCTGCCTGGATGTCCAGTGTCCCTAGGGGAAATCTCATTGGTCCCTTGGCCCGCCCCCGCACACCTCTCATTGGCCTGAGGCGGAGTGACGGGCCAAAGGACACACAGGGACACACACACACACAGGGAACACAGGGACACACACACACAGGGGGGGGACACACACACACAGACACACACACACACACACACAGGGACACACACACACACACAGGGACACACACACACACACAGTGACAGACACACACACAGTGACACACACACACACACACACACACTGTTACATACATTAGCGGGGCTCACAGTGTTAGCAGCACCCGCGCGCACCTCCTCCTCTCCCCGTGTCTCCCGCGCTTTCACCCCGACCCCCCCTCCCCCGGCGCCGCTACAGTCAGCGGGACACACACACTATTATTACCCCTTCAGCGCCCCCCCCCCCACCCAGTGTCAGCGGCCGTGCGAGACCCCCCCTCTATATCTCCCACCTCTCCCCCACACATATACATGCCCCCCCCCCCCTCCCCGGCGCTACAACTCACCCCTTCCCGGCGGGGGAACAGCCAGTGGCCAGGCAGGCTGCCTCGCGGCGCCGAGTGCCCAAGATGGCGGCGCCCGGGACACAGCGGGGGAGCGGCCACAACACGCTGCCTCCCGCCTCAGATCCACGTGGGACCTGCCGGATGGGTGAGTGAGCGGCCTTCACCTCCCCTCCACCCCCCCTTCACCTCCCCTCCACCCCCCCCCTCCCCTCCAGTGTCAGTGTCTCCCCGATACCCCCCCCCCCCGGCGCCGCTACAGTCAGCGGGGGAGCGAGCGAGCGCCCGGGACACAGCGGGAGAGCGGCCACAACACGCTGTCTCCCGCCTCAGATCCACGTGGGACCTGCCGGACGGGTGAGTGAGCGGCCTTCACCTCCCCTCACCCCCCATCACCTCCCCTCACCCCCCTTTCACCTCCCCTCCACTTCTCCCTTCACCTCCCCCCTCCACCCCCCCTTCACCTCCCCTCCACCCCCCCCCTTCACCTCCCCTCCACCCCCCCCCCCTTCACCTCCCTTCCACCCCCCCCTTCACCTCCCTTCCACCCCCCCCCCTTCACCTCCCTTCCACTCCCCCCCCTCACCCCCCCCTTCACCTCCCCTCCACCCCCCCACCTTCACCTCCCCTCCACCCCCCCCTTCACCTCCCCTCCACCCCTCTTCCCACCGCCTCCCCCCCCTTCCCACCGCCTCCCCCCCCCTTCCCACCGCCTCCCCCCCCCCTTCCCACTGCCTCCCCCCCCCCTTCCCACCGCCTCCCCCCCCTTCCCACCGCCTCCCCCCCCCTTCCCTCCACCTTCCCACCGCCTCCCCCCCCTTCCCACCGCCTCCCCCCTTCCCCCCCTTCCCACCGCCTCCCAGCCCCCCTTCCCACCGCCTCCCCCCCCTTCCCACCGAATCCCACCACCCCTTCCCACCGCCTCCCACCCCCCCTTCCCACCGCCTCCCCCCCCTTCCCACCGCCTCCCTCCCCCCCTTCCCACCGCCCCTCCCCCCCCCCTTCCCACCGCCCCTTCCCCCCCCCCCCGCTCCCCTTCCCCCCCCTCCGCTCCCCTTCCCCCCCCTCCGCTCCCCTTCCCCCCCCTCCGCTCCCCTTCCCCCCCCTCCGCTCCCCTTCCCCCCCTCCGCCCCCTCCGCTCCCCTTCCCCCCCCTCCGCTCCCCTTCACCCCCCCTCCGCTCCCCTTCACCCCCCCTCCGCTCCCCTTCACCCCCCCTCCGCTCCCCTTTCCACCCCCCCCTCCGCTCCCCTTCACCCCCCCTCCGCTCCCCTTCACCCCCCCTCCGCTCCCCTTTCCACCCCCCCCCTCCGCTCCTCTTCCCCCCCCCCTCCACCTCTTTTTCCCCTTTCCCCTCCCACACTTCCACCCCCTCCTCTAACCCTTCCCCCCTCCTCTAACCCTTCCCCCCCCTCCTCTAACCCTTCCCCCCCCCCTCCTCTAACCCTTCCCCCCCCCCTCCTCTAACCCTTCCCTTCCCCTCCTCTAACCCTTCCCCCCTCCTCTAACCCTTCCCCCCTCCTCTAACCCTTCCCCCTCCTCTAACCCTTCCCCCCTCCTCCACCTTGCCCCCCTCCTCCACCCCTTGCCCCCCTCCTCCACCCCTTGCCCCCCTCCTCCACCCCTCCTCCCCTTCCCGCCGCCCTTCGCCTTCATGCCCGCCTTACCGCCTCCCCACCCCCGCCTCTGCCTTTCACCCGCCCTTACTCCGGCCGCCTCTGCCTTTCACCCACCGCCTCACAGCCGCTGCACGCACTCAACAGACACCCGCCACACTCGACACATACCTGCCGCCACACACACCTGCTGCCTCCCGCCCCTACGCACCGACATCACTGACCCACCGCCTCACACCCTAGCAGGACCCCCACTCACAGACAGCACTCACAACCCACGCGCCAGCCGCCGCCTCACACCCTTGCAGGACCCCCACTCACAGACAGCACTCACAACCCACGCACCACCCGCCGCCTCACACCCTAGCAGGACCCCCACTCGCACACAGCACTCACAACCCACGCGCCACCCGCCGCCTCACACCCGACTCAGATTTTTACATCACTTATGCCACCAAAATATACATTGTACTGTGGTGTGGTTACAATAAACCATTTTTATACAACATCGTATTACATTTTCTTCCATCTTTCTTTTCAATATTATTATCCAACCTTTACAACAAACAGTCACCTATTGTTCCACAATTTATAAATAATACTACCTATTACGCATTTACATCCCGGGCAACGCCGGGTCTCTCAGCTAGTGGTAAATATAATTCTGGTTAATATCTGAGTGTGTCCCTGAGCAGAGAGACAAACCCACTGTTTTGAGATTTCTGTGCTCGTTGAAATATTTTACTTGAGACAGCCAGTCATCGACATCCCCAGGAGGGGTTAATTGACATTACTGGGGCAACCTGCATTCCCTATTCTTCCCTAAACCCCACACACTGGTTGGTTAGAGATAATCTGTTTGCTAGTTCAGCCTGCAGTTTGGGTTGGGCTTTTATTTTATTTTTTCCTATAAAAAAAGGATTTTACTACTTTCTTTGTACAAATGTTGTGTTGTCAATTGGTGTTGCAGTCTCTGGCAGCGAAGGGGTTAAGCGATTTAAAATCAGCTGTAAAGCAGCGTCCTAAGCATGGGGGCCACAGTCATTTCCACACATTACAAATCAGACTGAGCTTTCTACTCCACAGAGAATGCTAACTCAGGAGTGGCCAACTCCAGTCCTCAAGAGTCACCAACAGGTCAGGTTTTCAGGATATCCCTGCTTCAGCACAGGTTGTGCAGTCTTCGACTTAGCCACTGATTGAGCCACCTGTGCTGAAGCAGGGACATCCTGAAGACCTGACCTGCTGGTGGCCCTTGAGGACTGGAGTTGGCCGCCCCTGTGCTAGCAGGATACCGGCAGACCTGTGTCATGGCGGCTAACAGGCCTAATTACCCATAAACGCGAGCAAATGTCAGTTATTCTAATTGTTTTATTACACGCTGAACAGGACTAGGGTTGCCAGGTGTCCGGTCCTGAACCAGACTGTCCTGTATTTGGATACTCTGTCCAGTAAAAAATGAGAGGTGCTGTAATACTGGACATGTATGTGTCCGGTATTTCCTCCCTGGACAAAGTGACCTGACGCACCTGTCACCATTGAGTCCAGTATTTTTGGAGAAGCCACCTGGCGACCCCAAACAGGACACTAGGGGCCTCATGCAGAGAGCAGCGAATTTAAAAATTGGAGAGTTTAATAAAAAGTAGCTTTTTTGGAGAGTTTTATTCTCCATATGCAGAAATGTGCGAATTCTGCAATGTTTGGCATTAATGCGTGGCGAGTTAGAATTGGAGAGATGCGCGCTGCAGAAATGTGTTAAAAAAAAATCGCCCATTTTTTTTCCCCTTTCCTATAGGCGGCGAGCTCCATCTACTTGCCAACTTTTCTTGGCGAGGCAAATAGTAGCAAATCGCGCCAATTTCTTGGCGCGAACAGCCGCTAGATGCCGTTCGCGGCTCTCTGAATTAGGATATTTTAAAACTGGCGAGATGGAGATGTAGGTTCTCGCCAGCCGCGCAGCGAGATTTTGAAATAGAAAAAAAATATGGAGCGTTTTCCGTAACTCGCCATTTTCGGCAGTTTTCTGCGCGAATTTCCCCCAAAAATGGCGAAATTTGAAATAGCGCTGCTCTCTGCATGAGGCCCTAGATGAGAAAGGGATCTGAGGCGAATTTCCCCCAAAAATGGCGAAATTTGAAATAGCGCTGCTCTCTGCAAGAGGCCCTAGATGAGAAAGGGATCTGAGCACGGGGCAGAGGGTGGTCCTAAGAGCAGCTTAGCCAATCACATGGTCAGTGTGCAGATTGTATTGCTGCACATATTGAGTGGGAAACAACAAAAACTTTAACCGGCAGCTTGAACTGCAGCTCTAATCTCTAAAGATTTGAACCATACAACATATGCTGACCATTAGCTCAATTTGCTCTTAAATGCGCCAGCGCCATTAAGCCCCATGGTTTCGCAATGAGTTGCCTGCCCCTCCGGCATCTAGGGGGTTAAGAAAGACCTTGGTGCGCTCGTTATGTCCAGAGCTGGTCATTAGCCTTCCTGCTTTCTCGCCCCGAATTAATGAGCGGAGAGAAATTACCGAAGACTTCAGACGCAGTGAAAGAATCCCGCGCTCCGTGGAGAGGCGGAGCAAGCCCCGTCCTGGCACTCAGCGGGCTGCTGCTCCTGCTGCTGCTCCTGCTGCTGCTGCTGCTCCTGCTGCTGATGCTCCTGCTGCTGCTGCTGCTCCTGCTGCTGCTGGCCCGAAGGGCTCGTTCTTACCCGTGCTCATAGTAACGGACCTTCCCCGGCAAATTATCTCCGTCTTCAGCAGTGAGGCGTCCAGAAGGGCTCCATGGCACCAGAAAATCTGTCTCATTCCTCCTCTTATTTGTCCCGGATCATTATTCTTAACGAGGCTTAACCCTTTCGATGCCAAACACAAGTCCCTGCCGGAGACATGGGGGAGGCTTAGATTGTAAGCCAGGGGGGCGCAAACTTTTTTCCCCTGCGCTCCTCTGCCGGCGGTCCCCTCACTCCCGCGCCCCCCCCCTAACCCCCACTTACCTGTGCTCTGGCGTCATGATGTCATGTTGCCATAGCAACGTGACGTCACATGGCCTCGACGCCGCGTTGCCATGGCAACGCAGGAAGGAAGCCGCCGGAGCCTAGGTAAGTAAAGGTTTACAGAGGCCCTGCAGCTCCCCCGGCACTTAATTTAAGTGCCTTTGGGAAGCGCGGGGGGCCTCTGTAAACCCCGCGCCCCCCGCCGGCAGTCTTGTGCCCCCCCCGGGGGTCGCGCCCCCCAGTTTGCGCACCGCTGCTGTAAGCTCTTCGGGTCAGGAGACACCTTTTTCTAATGTTACTTTTATATCTGCAGCGCTTATTCCCGTTATCTGTTATATTACTCTGTCACGCGTGTTACTGCTGTGAAGCGCTGTATAAATAAAGATATATCTGTCACGCGTGTTACTGCTGTGAAGCGCAGTATGAATAAAGATATACCTGTCACGCGTGTTACTGCTGTGAAGCGCAGTATGAATAAAGATATACCTGTCACGCGTGTTACTGCTGTGAAGCGCTGTCTGAATAAAGATATACCTGTCACGCGTGTTACTGCTGTGAAGCGCTGTATGAATAAAGATATACCTGTCACGCGTGTTACTGCTGTGAAGCGTTGTATGAATAAAGAAATACCTGTCACGCGTGTTACTGCTGTGAAGCGCTGTATGAATAAAGATATACCTGTCACGCGTGTTACTGCTGTGAAGCGCTGTATGAATAAAGATATACCTGTCACGCGTGTTACTGCTGTGAAGCGCTGTATGAATAAAGATATACCTGTCACGCGTGTTACTGCTGTGAAGCGCTGTATGAATAAAGATATACCTGTCACGCGTGTTACTGCTGTGAAGCGCTGTATGAATAAAGATATACCTGTCACGCGTGTTACTGCTGTGAAGCGCTGTATGAATAAAGATATACCTGTCACGCGTGTTACTGCTGTGAAGCGCTGTATGAATAAAGATATACCTGTCACGCGTGTTACTGCTGTGAAGCGCTGTATGAATAAAGATATACCTGTCACGCGTGTTACTGCTGTGAAGCGCTGTCTGAATAAAGATATACCTGTCACGCGTGTTACTGCTGTGAAGCGCTGTATGAATAAAGATATACCTGTCACGCGTGTTACTGCTGTGAAGCGCTGTATGAATAAAGATATACCTGTCACGCGTGTTACTGCTGTGAAGCGCTGTATGAATAAAGATATACCTGTCACGCGTGTTACTGCTGTGAAGCGCTGTATGAATAAAGATATACCTGTCACGCGTGTTACTGCTGTGAAGCGCTGTATGAATAAAGATATACCTGTCACGCGTGTTACTGCTGTGAAGCGCTGTATGAATAAAGATATACCTGTCACGCGTGTTACTGCTGTGAAGCGCTGTATGAATAAAGATATACCTGTCACGCGTGTTACTGCTGTGAAGCGCTGTATGAATAAAGATATATCTGTCACGCGTGTTACTGCTGTGAAGCGCTGTATGAATAAAGATATACCTGTCACGCGTGTTACTGCTGTGAAGCGCTGTATGAATAAAGATATACCTGTCACGCGTGTTACTGCTGTGAAGCGCTGTATGAATAAAGATATACCTGTCACGCGTGTTACTGCTGTGAAGCGCTGTATGAATAAAGATATACCTGTCACGCGTGTTACTGCCGTGAAGCGCTGTATAAATAAAGATATACCTGTCACGCGTGTTACTGCCGTGAAGCGCTGTATGAATAAAGATATACCTGTCACGCGTGTTACTGCCGTGAAGCGCTGTAAGAATAAAGATATACCTGTCACGCGTGTTACTGCCGTGAAGCGCTGTATGAATAAAGATATACCTGTCACGCGTGTTACTGCCGTGAAGCGCTGTATGAATAAAGATATACCTGTCACGCGTGTTACTGCCGTGAAGCGCTGTATGAATAAAGATATACCTGTCACGCGTGTTACTGCCGTGAAGCGCTGTATGAATAAAGATATACCTGTCACGCGTGTTACTGCCGTGAAGCGCTGTATGAATAAAGATATACCTGTCACGCGTGTTACTGCCGTGAAGCGCTGTATGAATAAAGATATACCTGTCACGCGTGTTACTGCCGTGAAGCGCTGTATGAATAAAGATATACCTGTCACGCGTGTTACTGCCGTGAAGCGCTGTATGAATAAAGATATACCTGTCACGCGTGTTACTGCTGTGAAGCGCTGTATGAATAAAGATATACCTGTCACGCGTGTTACTGCTGTGAAGCGCAGTATGAATAAAGATATACCTGTCACGCGTGTTACTGCTGTGAAGCGCTGTATGAATAAAGATATACCTGTCACGCGTGTTACTGCTGTGAAGCGCTGTATGAATAAAGATATACCTGTCACGCGTGTTACTGCTGTGAAGCGCTGTATGAATAAAGATATACCTGTCACGCGTGTTACTGCTGTGAAGCGCTGTATGAATAAAGATATACCTGTCACGCGTGTTACTGCTGTGAAGCGCTGTATGAATAAAGATATACCTGTCACGCGTGTTACTGCTGTGAAGCGCAGTATGAATAAAGATATACCTGTCACGCGTGTTACTGCTGTGAAGCGCTGTATGAATAAAGAATACCTTCTCACGCGTGTTACTGCTGTGAAGCGCTGTATGAATAAAGATATACCTGTCACGCGTGTTACTGCTGTGAAGCGCTGTATGAATAAAGATATACCTGTCACGCGTGTTACTGCTGTGAAGCGCTGTATGAATAAAGATATACCTGTCACGCGTGTTACTGCTGTGAAGCGCTGTATGAATAAAGATATACCTGTCACGCGTGTTACTGCTGTGAAGCGCTGTATGAATAAAGATATACCTGTCACGCGTGTTACTGCTGTGAAGCGCTGTATGAATAAAGATATACCTGTCACGCGTGTTACTGCTGTGAAGCGCAGTATGAATAAAGATATACCTGTCACGCGTGTTACTGCTGTGAAGCGCTGTATGAATAAAGATATACCTGTCACGCGTGTTACTGCTGTGAAGCGCTGTATGAATAAAGATATACCTGTCACGCGTGTTACTGCTGTGAAGCGCTGTATGAATAAAGATATACCTGTCACGCGTGTTACTGCTGTGAAGCGCTGTATGAATAAAGATATACCTGTCACGCGTGTTACTGCTGTGAAGCGCTGTATGAATAAAGATATACCTGTCACGCGTGTTACTGCTGTGAAGCGCTGTATGAATAAAGATATACCTGTCACGCGTGTTACTGCTGTGAAGCGCTGTATGAATAAAGATATACCTGTCACGCGTGTTACTGCTGTGAAGCGCTGTATGAATAAAGATATACCTGTCACGCGTGTTACTGCTGTGAAGCGCAGTATGAATAAAGATATACCTGTCACGCGTGTTACTGCTGTGAAGCGCTGTATGAATAAAGATATACCTGTCACGCGTGTTACTGCTGTGAAGCGCTGTATGAATAAAGATATACCTGTCACGCGTGTTACTGCTGTGAAGCGCTGTATGAATAAAGATATACCTGTCACGCGTGTTACTGCTGTGAAGCGCTGTATGAATAAAGATATACCTGTCACGCTTGTTACTGCTGTGAAGCGCTGTATGAATAAAGATATACCTGTCACGCGTGTTACTGCTGTGAAGCGCTGTATGAATAAAGATATACCTGTCACGCGTGTTACTGCTGTGAAGCGCTGTATGAATAAAGATATACCTGTCACGCGTGTTACTGCTGTGAAGCGCTGTATGAATAAAGATATACCTGTCACGCGTGTTACTGCTGTGAAGCGCTGTATGAATAAAGATATACCTGTCACGCGTGTTACTGCTGTGAAGCGCTGTCTGAATAAAGATATACCTGTCACGCGTGTTACTGCTGTGAAGCGCTGTATGAATAAAGATATACCTGTCACGCGTGTTACTGCTGTGAAGCGCTGTATGAATAAAGATATACCTGTCACGCGTGTTACTGCTGTGAAGCGCTGTATGAATAAAGATATACCTGTCACGCGTGTTACTGCTGTGAAGCGCTGTATGAATAAAGAAATACCTTCTCACGCGTGTTACTGCTGTGAAGCGCTGTATGAATAAAGATATACCTGTCACGCGTGTTACTGCTGTGAAGCGCTGTATGAATAAAGATATACCTGTCACGCGTGTTACTGCTGTGAAGCGCTGTATGAATAAAGATATACCTGTCACGCGTGTTACTGCTGTGAAGCGCTGTATGAATAAAGATATACCTGTCACGCGTGTTACTGCTGTGAAGCGCTGTATGAATAAAGATATACCTGTCACGCGTGTTACTGCTGTGAAGCGCTGTATGAATAAAGATATACCTGTCACGCGTGTTACTGCTGTGAAGCGCAGTATGAATAAAGATATACCTGTCACGCGTGTTACTGCTGTGAAGCGCTGTATGAATAAAGATATACCTGTCACGCGTGTTACTGCTGTGAAGCGCTGTATGAATAAAGATATACCTGTCACGCGTGTTACTGCTGTGAAGCGCTGTATGAATAAAGATATACCTGTCACGCGTGTTACTGCTGTGAAGCGCTGTATGAATAAAGATATACCTGTCACGCGTGTTACTGCTGTGAAGCGCTGTATGAATAAAGATATACCTGTCACGCGTGTTACTGCTGTGAAGCGCTGTATGAATAAAGATATACCTGTCACGCGTGTTACTGCTGTGAAGCGCTGTATGAATAAAGATATACCTGTCACGCGTGTTTCTGCTGTGAAGCGCTGTATGAATAAAGATATACCTGTCACGCGTGTTACTGCTGTGAAGCGCTGTATGAATAAAGATATACCTGTCACGCGTGTTACTGCTGTGAAGCGCTGTATGAATAAAGATATACCTGTCACGCGTGTTACTGCTGTGAAGCGCTGTATGAATAAAGAAATACCTTCTCACGCGTGTTACTGCTGTGAAGCGCTGTATGAATAAAGATATACCTGTCACGCGTGTTACTGCTGTGAAGCGCTGTATGAATAAAGATATACCTGTCACGCGTGTTACTGCTGTGAAGCGCTGTATGAATAAAGATATACCTGTCACGCGTGTTACTGCTGTGAAGCGCTGTATGAATAAAGATATACCTGTCACGCGTGTTACTGCTGTGAAGCGCTGTATGAATAAAGATATACCTGTCACGCGTGTTACTGCTGTGAAGCGCTGTATGAATAAAGATATACCTGTCACGCGTGTTACTGCTGTGAAGCGCAGTATGAATAAAGATATACCTGTCACGCGTGTTACTGCTGTGAAGCGCTGTATGAATAAAGATATACCTGTCACGCGTGTTACTGCTGTGAAGCGCTGTATGAATAAAGATATACCTGTCACGCGTGTTACTGCTGTGAAGCGCTGTATGAATAAAGATATACCTGTCACGCGTGTTACTGCTGTGAAGCGCTGTATGAATAAAGATATACCTGTCACGCGTGTTACTGCTGTGAAGCGCTGTATGAATAAAGATATACCTGTCACGCGTGTTACTGCTGTGAAGCGCTGTATGAATAAAGATATACCTGTCACGCGTGTTACTGCTGTGAAGCGCTGTATGAATAAAGATATACCTGTCACGCGTGTTACTGCTGTGAAGCGCTGTATGAATAAAGATATACCTGTCACGCGTGTTACTGCTGTGAAGCGCTGTATGAATAAAGATATACCTGTCACGCGTGTTACTGCTGTGAAGCGCTGTATGAATAAAGATATACCTGTCACGCGTGTTACTGCTGTGAAGCGCTGTATGAATAAAGATATACCTGTCACGCGTGTTACTGCTGTGAAGCGCTGTATGAATAAAGATATACCTGTCACGCGTGTTACTGCTGTGAAGCGCTGTCTGAATAAAGATATACCTGTCACGCGTGTTACTGCTGTGAAGCGCTGTATGAATAAAGATATACCTGTCACGCGTGTTACTGCTGTGAAGCGCTGTATGAATAAAGATATACCTGTCACGCGTGTTACTGCTGTGAAGCGCTGTATGAATAAAGATATACCTGTCACGCGTGTTACTGCTGTGAAGCGCTGTATGAATAAAGATATACCTGTCACGCGTGTTACTGCTGTGAAGCGCTGTATGAATAAAGATATACCTGTCACGCGTGTTACTGCTGTGAAGCGCTGTATGAATAAAGATATACCTGTCACGCGTGTTACTGCCGTGAAGCGCTGTATGAATAAAGATATACCTGTCACGCGTGTTACTGCCGTGAAGCGCTGTATGAATAAAGATATACCTGTCACGCGTGTTACTGCCGTGAAGCGCTGTATGAATAAAGATATACCTGTCACGCGTGTTACTGCCGTGAAGCGCTGTATGAATAAAGATATACCTGTCACGCGTGTTACTGCCGTGAAGCGCTGTATGAATAAAGATATACCTGTCACGCGTGTTACTGCTGTGAAGCGCTGTATGAATAAAGATATACCTGTCACGCGTGTTACTGCTGTGAAGCGCTGTATGAATAAAGATATACCTGTCACGCGTGTTACTGCTGTGAAGCGCTGTATGAATAAAGATATACCTGTCACGCGTGTTACTGCTGTGAAGCGCTGTATGAATAAAGATATACCTGTCACGCGTGTTACTGCTGTGAAGCGCTGTATGAATAAAGATATACCTGTCACGCGTGTTACTGCTGTGAAGCGCTGTATGAATAAAGATATACCTGTCACGCGTGTTACTGCTGTGAAGCGCTGTATGAATAAAGATATACCTGTCACGCGTGTTACTGCTGTGAAGCGCTGTCTGAATAAAGATATACCTGTCACGCGTGTTACTGCTGTGAAGCGCTGTATGAATAAAGATATACCTGTCACGCGTGTTACTGCTGTGAAGCGCTGTATGAATAAAGATATACCTGTCACGCGTGTTACTGCTGTGAAGCGCTGTATGAATAAAGATATACCTGTCACGCGTGTTACTGCTGTGAAGCGCTGTATGAATAAAGATATACCTGTCACGCGTGTTACTGCTGTGAAGCGCTGTATGAATAAAGATATACCTGTCACGCGTGTTACTGCTGTGAAGCGCTGTCTGAATAAAGATATACCTGTCACGCGTGTTACTGCTGTGAAGCGCTGTATGAATAAAGATATACCTGTCACGCGTGTTACTGCTGTGAAGCGCTGTATGAATAAAGATATACCTGTCACGCGTGTTACTGCTGTGAAGCGCTGTATGAATAAAGATATACCTGTCACGCGTGTTACTGCTGTGAAGCGCTGTATGAATAAAGAAATACCTTCTCACGCGTGTTACTGCTGTGAAGCGCTGTATGAATAAAGATATACCTGTCACGCGTGTTACTGCTGTGAAGCGCTGTATGAATAAAGATATACCTGTCACGCGTGTTACTGCTGTGAAGCGCTGTATGAATAAAGATATACCTGTCACGCGTGTTACTGCTGTGAAGCGCTGTATGAATAAAGATATACCTGTCACGCGTGTTACTGCTGTGAAGCGCTGTATGAATAAAGATATACCTGTCACGCGTGTTACTGCTGTGAAGCGCTGTATGAATAAAGATATACCTGTCACGCGTGTTACTGCTGTGAAGCGCAGTATGAATAAAGATATACCTGTCACGCGTGTTACTGCTGTGAAGCGCTGTATGAATAAAGATATACCTGTCACGCGTGTTACTGCTGTGAAGCGCTGTATGAATAAAGATATACCTGTCACGCGTGTTACTGCTGTGAAGCGCTGTATGAATAAAGATATACCTGTCACGCGTGTTACTGCTGTGAAGCGCTGTATGAATAAAGATATACCTGTCACGCGTGTTACTGCTGTGAAGCGCTGTATGAATAAAGATATACCTGTCACGCGTGTTACTGCTGTGAAGCGCTGTATGAATAAAGATATACCTGTCACGCGTGTTACTGCTGTGAAGCGCTGTATGAATAAAGATATACCTGTCACGCGTGTTTCTGCTGTGAAGCGCTGTATGAATAAAGATATACCTGTCACGCGTGTTACTGCTGTGAAGCGCTGTATGAATAAAGATATACCTGTCACGCGTGTTACTGCTGTGAAGCGCTGTATGAATAAAGATATACCTGTCACGCGTGTTACTGCTGTGAAGCGCTGTATGAATAAAGAAATACCTTCTCACGCGTGTTACTGCTGTGAAGCGCTGTATGAATAAAGATATACCTGTCACGCGTGTTACTGCTGTGAAGCGCTGTATGAATAAAGATATACCTGTCACGCGTGTTACTGCTGTGAAGCGCTGTATGAATAAAGATATACCTGTCACGCGTGTTACTGCTGTGAAGCGCTGTATGAATAAAGATATACCTGTCACGCGTGTTACTGCTGTGAAGCGCTGTATGAATAAAGATATACCTGTCACGCGTGTTACTGCTGTGAAGCGCTGTATGAATAAAGATATACCTGTCACGCGTGTTACTGCTGTGAAGCGCAGTATGAATAAAGATATACCTGTCACGCGTGTTACTGCTGTGAAGCGCTGTATGAATAAAGATATACCTGTCACGCGTGTTACTGCTGTGAAGCGCTGTATGAATAAAGATATACCTGTCACGCGTGTTACTGCTGTGAAGCGCTGTATGAATAAAGATATACCTGTCACGCGTGTTACTGCTGTGAAGCGCTGTATGAATAAAGATATACCTGTCACGCGTGTTACTGCTGTGAAGCGCTGTATGAATAAAGATATACCTGTCACGCGTGTTACTGCTGTGAAGCGCTGTATGAATAAAGATATACCTGTCACGCGTGTTACTGCTGTGAAGCGCTGTATGAATAAAGATATACCTGTCACGCGTGTTACTGCTGTGAAGCGCTGTATGAATAAAGATATACCTGTCACGCGTGTTACTGCTGTGAAGCGCTGTATGAATAAAGATATACCTGTCACGCGTGTTACTGCTGTGAAGCGCTGTATGAATAAAGATATACCTGTCACGCGTGTTACTGCTGTGAAGCGCTGTATGAATAAAGATATACCTGTCACGCGTGTTACTGCTGTGAAGCGCTGTATGAATAAAGATATACCTGTCACGCGTGTTACTGCTGTGAAGCGCTGTCTGAATAAAGATATACCTGTCACGCGTGTTACTGCTGTGAAGCGCTGTATGAATAAAGATATACCTGTCACGCGTGTTACTGCTGTGAAGCGCTGTATGAATAAAGATATACCTGTCACGCGTGTTACTGCTGTGAAGCGCTGTATGAATAAAGATATACCTGTCACGCGTGTTACTGCTGTGAAGCGCTGTATGAATAAAGATATACCTGTCACGCGTGTTACTGCTGTGAAGCGCTGTATAAATAAAGATATACCTGTCACGCGTGTTACTGCTGTGAAGCGCTGTATGAATAAAGATATACCTGTCACGCGTGTTACTGCCGTGAAGCGCTGTATAAATAAAGATATACCTGTCACGCGTGTTACTGCCGTGAAGCGCTGTATGAATAAAGATATACCTGTCACGCGTGTTACTGCCGTGAAGCGCTGTATGAATAAAGATATACCTGTCACGCGTGTTACTGCCGTGAAGCGCTGTATGAATAAAGATATACCTGTCACGCGTGTTACTGCCGTGAAGCGCTGTATGAATAAAGATATACCTGTCACGCGTGTTACTGCCGTGAAGCGCTGTATGAATAAAGATATACCTGTCACGCGTGTTACTGCTGTGAAGCGCTGTATGAATAAAGATATACCTGTCACGCGTGTTACTGCTGTGAAGCGCTGTATGAATAAAGATATACCTGTCACGCGTGTTACTGCTGTGAAGCGCTGTATGAATAAAGATATACCTGTCACGCGTGTTACTGCTGTGAAGCGCTGTATGAATAAAGATATACCTGTCACGCGTGTTACTGCTGTGAAGCGCTGTATGAATAAAGATATACCTGTCACGCGTGTTACTGCTGTGAAGCGCTGTATGAATAAAGATATACCTGTCACGCGTGTTACTGCTGTGAAGCGCTGTCTGAATAAAGATATACCTGTCACGCGTGTTACTGCTGTGAAGCGCTGTATGAATAAAGATATACCTGTCACGCGTGTTACTGCTGTGAAGCGCTGTATGAATAAAGATATACCTGTCACGCGTGTTACTGCTGTGAAGCGCTGTATGAATAAAGATATACCTGTCACGCGTGTTACTGCTGTGAAGCGCTGTATGAATAAAGATATACCTGTCACGCGTGTTACTGCTGTGAAGCGCTGTATGAATAAAGATATACCTGTCACGCGTGTTACTGCTGTGAAGCGCTGTATGAATAAAGATATACCTGTCACGCGTGTTACTGCTGTGAAGCGCTGTATGAATAAAGATATACCTGTCACGCGTGTTACTGCTGTGAAGCGCTGTATGAATAAAGATATACCTGTCACGCGTGTTACTGCTGTGAAGCGCTGTATGAATAAAGATATACCTGTCACGCGTGTTACTGCTGTGAAGCGCTGTATGAATAAAGATATACCTGTCACGCGTGTTACTGCTGTGAAGCGCTGTATGAATAAAGATATACCTGTCACGCGTGTTACTGCTGTGAAGCGCTGTATGAATAAAGATATACCTGTCACGCGTGTTACTGCTGTGAAGCGCTGTATGAATAAAGATATACCTGTCACGCGTGTTACTGCTGTGAAGCGCTGTATGAATAAAGATATACCTGTCACGCGTGTTACTGCTGTGAAGCGCTGTATGAATAAAGATATACCTGTCACGCGTGTTACTGCTGTGAAGCGCTGTATGAATAAAGATATACCTGTCACGCGTGTTACTGCTGTGAAGCGCTGTATGAATAAAGATATACCTGTCACGCGTGTTACTGCTGTGAAGCGCTGTATGAATAAAGATATACCTGTCACGCGTGTTACTGCCGTGAAGCGCTGTATGAATAAAGATATACCTGTCACGCGTGTTACTGCCGTGAAGCGCTGTATGAATAAAGATATACCTGTCACGCGTGTTACTGCTGTGAAGCGCTGTATGAATAAAGATATACCTGTCACGCGTGTTACTGCTGTGAAGCGCTGTATGAATAAAGATATACCTGTCACGCGTGTTACTGCTGTGAAGCGCTGTATGAATAAAGATATACCTGTCACGAGTGTTACTGCTGTGAAGCGCTGTATGAATAAAGATATACCTGTCACGCGTGTTACTGCTGTGAAGCGCTGTATGAATAAAGATATATCTGTCACGCGTGTTACTGCTGTGAAGCGCTGTATGAATAAAGATATACCTGTCACGCGTGTTACTGCTGTGAAGCGCTGTATGAATAAAGATATACCTGTCACGCGTGTTACTGCTGTGAAGCGCTGTATGAATAAAGATATACCTGTCACGCGTGTTACTGCTGTGAAGCGCTGTATGAATAAAGATATACCTGTCACGCGTGTTACTGCTGTGAAGCGCTGTATGAATAAAGATATACCTGTCACGCGTGTTACTGCTGTGAAGCGCTGTATGAATAAAGATATACCTGTCACGCGTGTTACTGCTGTGAAGCGCTGTATGAATAAAGATATACCTGTCACGCGTGTTACTGCTGTGAAGCGCTGTATGAATAAAGATATACCTGTCACGCGTGTTACTGCTGTGAAGCGCTGTATGAATAAAGATATACCTGTCACGCGTGTTACTGCTGTGAAGCGCTGTATGAATAAAGATATACCTGTCACGCGTGTTACTGCTGTGAAGCGCTGTATGAATAAAGATATACCTGTCACGCGTGTTACTGCTGTGAAGCGCTGTCTGAATAAAGATATACCTGTCACGCGTGTTACTGCTGTGAAGCGCTGTATGAATAAAGATATACCTGTCACGCGTGTTACTGCTGTGAAGCGCTGTATGAATAAAGATATACCTGTCACGCGTGTTACTGCTGTGAAGCGCTGTATGAATAAAGATATACCTGTCACGCGTGTTACTGCTGTGAAGCGCTGTATGAATAAAGATATACCTGTCACGCGTGTTACTGCTGTGAAGCGCTGTATGAATAAAGATATACCTGTCACGAGTGTTACTGCTGTGAAGCGCTGTATGAATAAAGATATATCTGTCACGCGTGTTACTGCTGTGAAGCGCTGTATGAATAAAGATATACCTGTCACGCGTGTTACTGCTGTGAAGCGCTGTATGAATAAAGATATACCTGTCACGCGTGTTACTGCTGTGAAGCGCTGTATGAATAAAGATATACCTGTCACGCGTGTTACTGCTGTGAAGCGCTGTATGAATAAAGATATACCTGTCACGCGTGTTACTGCTGTGAAGCGCTGTATGAATAAAGATATACCTGTCACGCGTGTTACTGCTGTGAAGCACTGTATGAATAAAGATATACCTGTCACGCGTGTTACTGCTGTGAAGCGCTGTATGAATAAAGATATACCTGTCACGCGTGTTACTGCTGTGAAGCGCTGTATGAATAAAGATATACCTGTCACGCGTGTTACTGCTGTGAAGCGCTGTATGAATAAAGATATACCTGTCACGCGTGTTACTGCTGTGAAGCGCTGTATGAATAAAGATATACCTGTCACGCGTGTTACTGCTGTGAAGCGCTGTATGAATAAAGATATACCTGTCACGCGTGTTACTGCTGTGAAGCGCTGTATGAATAAAGATATACCTGTCACGCGTGTTACTGCTGTGAAGCGCTGTATATATCTTATAGATATATTACGCTAAATACCTTCACTGCAAGACCGTGATTGGTCCCTAACAGCTCACAGCTGCGCCCTGTAACAATATGGGGGAAGCCCCTTTCAATAAAGTCCCTCAGAGGACTTTATATATTTGAGCAGGGCTGGGTCCTCCTTACCCAGGACACAGGGACAACCCCTTTCTATCCTGTAGCACAAAGCCAGCTCACTAGAGATGAGAGGCAATCTCCCGACGTACCTCCCAAGTGTCTCTGAAAATCGGGCGCGCAGAATGTCACCAAAATGTCATCACTTTGCGCTAGAATTGAGCACAAAGGCCGTATATACAGGGCCAGGTGAGATAGCGTACTGACTTTTAATACTTGGCGAACTGGTTTGCGAAGATGGTTGTACACGCAAAAAAACAGACAACTGTTACCCGATTTGTGAACTTTAGCAGAAAAACGTGCACACCCCTACACACCCCTACACCTCCCTACACACCCCTACACACCCCTACACACCCCTACACACCCCTACACATCCCTACACACCCCACAAACTGTGTATTTGTTTCACATCTGAACTTCTCTCTTATTCCTAAACGCCCCTCTAAAGCTGCAGTCCCACCAAGGGTCAACGTGAGCTTACGGCAGTGCTGCGTTTAATAGGTTACCCTGGGATAGCGATACCCCCCCCCCCTTTTTTTTAACCCATTCAGTCCCTGTGTCTAAAAAAAAACTAGTGTAAACATTTCAGGATTTCAAAAATAACTTAGAAATATGTACGTTAGTTACTGTGTTATTGAGCACCCAGTTATCAAACATCTGTTTAGCATCAGTCCTGAGTGAGACTGTCCCTTTAATGTTAACCCATTTGATGCCAGAGCGGTCAGCAATGCATTAAAGGTCCCGCTTGTAGAAAAATATTGCACAGGGGTGTTTTTGCAGAATGATGGGTGGTGGAAACCCGCAGCAAATAAACATTAATTTATATCAAACTACAATAAATTATTTGGCTTTAAATAAGTTAATATGACGTCATAATCACGATAAGCGGTTTCTTGGTGATCCTTTAAAACAAGAACAGGCTATTAAAACAGCCATGATTTTAATCAGTGGGACCCAATTAAAGCAGCAATAGGGGTTTCACTTTTTTTTTTAATGCATTTTTTATTAAAGGATTCAAGCAGGGGATCCCCAGAGCTGAACGGTGTCAATTTCAACTCCGGGGACCGCCTACTTCCAGAGCTAATTACCTCCGTATCGGCGCAGGAATCTCTGCAGTCAAAGAAACTGTGTGCCTAACATAATGGCAGCGTTTAAATATCTCGCGTCACGCGGGCCAATAGGAAGCTGTGAAGTCATCTGGTGCGTCTTCCTATTGGCCAGCGTGACCAGGACATTTAAACTCTGCAGAGATACAGGCGCCTCCTAGGTAAGTATCTATGGTTCCGGAGCTGAAATTAACACAGTTCAGCTCGGGAGACTCCCTGCTTCAATCCTGTAATAATAATAATATGAATAATAATAATAATAACAATAACCGTATTGCTGCTTTAAGATCTATAAGACGCTGATGCTAAAAATCAGTGAGACCCACAGAGAGAATGAGTGAGGGTTACAGAAGATCAGACGGAGTTCTCATGTCTGCATACAGGAAATAATAATATCACTTGTGCACACACTCACGTCTCAGACAGGTTTGCAACCTGCCCTTCCCCATTATCTCTTGCCGTACAATGCTTCCACTGCCGCTAGGGATTCTGGGAAATGACATGCAAATAAGCACACTGTCACCTTTTGCTTCAAATCCATTTTAACATGGGACCCCTATAAGCTTATTTCTGCCGCATTACACAGCTTTTCTGCACAGCCTGGGTTAAGGAGTGCAGAGCCAGTAACCCTACACACAGACCGCTATTTCCACCTTTTGGGTCCGCACAAAGATAACTGCCCAACCGACGTCTACTATACGAGATCCATTTTCTCACAAATAAATAGATTTTTAGATTGAAAGTGTTGGAGAAATTGAGGTCCTGTCGGGTTTCGCAGAGGATATACATCTCATAAAAGCGAACCCCTGTTGAGCGTTAGATGTGTTCGAAGGACATTGCAGTTATTTCTTCTTGCAAGGGCTGAGTGGGGTCACATCGAAATGCCCAGTTCTTCCAGGAGTAGGAGATGAGAAATACGGGCTAATAATAATAATAATAATAGCAGCATAATAATTGCTGCTTCTGGGGAAGCATTTCAAAGTTTAACAGCATTTTGGGAGACTCGGTCTGAACTTTCAAAAAGAGATACCTAAAACTTGAGTAATTTTCCCCAAATATAATTTTCTTCCGTATGTAACCGGAAGAGAACAAAACAGTAATAGTTCCACGTCAAAACAGCAAAAAATAAATCAACGTATACCGGAGATCAGTTTCTCGCTGCGTTATCCGGGAGAGCGGTGCTGCGGATTTCTGCCAGGGAAATGTATTAAAGCAGCGGGAGACGTTACTACATTTTCTTGCAGAAATCCGTAGCACCTGTCTTTTTTCCCCGGTCTATGACATTTGATCGAGGTCATTTTGCCGCGGCCAAATCTCCGCCACTTACCTCGCTGCCGGCACATCTTTCCACCGGACGCTCTGCCGCCAAGGTAAGCCCCTAACTTTACCCTAAAAACCCCTAATACTAATGCCACCTTTACCCTAAAAACCCCTAATACTAACGCCACCTTTACCCTAAAAACCCCTAATACTAACACCATCCTTTACCCTAAAAACCCCTAATACTAACGCCACCTTTACCCTAAAAACCCCTAATACTAACGCCACCTTTACCCTAAAAACCCCTAATACTAACGCCACCTTTACCCTAAAAACCCCTAATACTAACGCCACCTTTACCCTAAAAACCCCTAATACTAACGCCACCTTTACCCTAAAAACCCCTAATACTAACGCCACCTTTACCCTAAAAACCCCTAATACTAACGCCACCTTTACCCTAAAAACCCCTAATACTAACGCCACCTTTACCCTAAAAACCCCTAATACTAACGCCACCTTTACCCTAAAAACCCCTAATACTAACACCACCTTTACTCTAAAAACCCCTAATACTAACGCCACCTTTACCCTAAAAACCCCTAATACTAACACCACCTTTACTCTAAAAACCCCTAATACTAACGCCACCTTTACCCTAAAAACCTTAACCCCTTACCCTAAAACCATAGCGTTTTTTTCTGGTTGTTATGCCTATTAAATAATTACTTTTACCCGCCTCCAGCCCTTCGGCTTTTTACAATGCTCAGGCTTTTTTCCACAACTATACTCTTACCCTAATCCCCTACCCTAAAATCCTACCCTTTAACCCTAATCCCCTACCCTAAAATCCTAACCTTTAACCCTAATCCCCTACCCTAAAATCCTAAACTTTAACCCTAATCCCTACCCTAAAATCCTAACCTTTAACCCTAATCCCCTACCCTAAAATCCTAACCTTTTAGCCTAATCCCCTACCCTAAAATCCTAACCTTTAACCCTAATCCCCTACCCTAAAATCCTAACCTTTTACCCTAATCCCCTACCCTAAACACCTAACCCCTTACCCTAATCCCCTACCCTAAAAACCTAACCCCTAACCCCTTACCCTAAAACCCCTGTCCTTAACCCCCTCAAGCGCAAGGGAAAGAAAGCACCAAGAGGTGTTCCCCAGAGACAAAAGGTCCCCCACATTGAAAAATGGCGGAACGCACAAAAATAGTGTCACAAAAGGTGATCCTTTGCGCATGAGTAAGGTCTCCACCGACCTGACGCTGCGAGACGAGAGGGAAAACCACGGGACTCATCGCACTGGACACAAAGACAAGACACGCAGCGGGGGCCATAGGGCTGAGAACGCGCCTCAAATCGCCCTCACGCCGAGTCAGTTGTACTCAAATGCCATTTTTTGTACTGCTGAAATGTGAGTGTAATGTGCATTTGAGCTACCTGTCTGTATTTCACATTTTATTCCATTGGATTACGCTAGGTTAGCTGTTTTTCTCCTTCCCTTCTATATCTCTGAGCTGTGGAAACGTACCTCCAGAAGCAATCCTGCAGAGGACGTAAGAAAGTGGATTCCAACGTTGGTTCCGTCATTTTTTCATGTTCCGGACCATTTTTGTGAGTTTCACCATTTTTCGATGAGAGACCTTCGCCTCGGTGCAACACTTCTTGGTTCTCTCTCTTGAGTTTTAGGCACTTTTTGGGACTTTGCTAGGTACCTCCCAGGGTGAGACAGGTTGCCATGGCTGCAGGAATAGTTAGTTTAATACAATATATCATAAAATCGTTGTGCACAGTTATTATCTTATTAATTCTGGTGATTAGGTTGCGCTGTTCTATTTGTCTGCATATCCTTAACCCCGTACCCTTACACTAAAACCCCTTATATGAAAACCCCTTACCCTAAAAATCTAACCCCTTACCCAAAAAACCCCATCCTTAACCCCTTACCCTTACACTAAAACCCCTTACCCCAAAAAAAACCATCCTTAACCCTCTACCCTTACACTAAAACCCCTTACATTAAAACCCCTTACCCTAAAAATCTAACCCCTTACCCAAAAAACCCCATCCTTAACCCCTAACCTTACACTAAAACCCCTTACCCAAAAAACCCCATCCTTAATCCCCTACCCTTACACTAAAACCCCTTACCCAAAAACCCCCATCCTGAACCCCCTGCCCTTACACTAAAACCCCTTACCCAAAAAACCCCATCCTTAACCCCCTACCCTTACACTAAAACCCCTTACATTAAAACCCCTTACCCTAAAAATCTAACCCTTTACCCAAAAACCCCCATCCTTAACCCCCTACCCTTACACTAAAACCCCTTACCCAAAAAACCCCATCCTTAACCCCTACCCTTACACTAAAACCCCTTACCCAAAAAAACCCATCCTTAACCCCCTGCCCTTACACTAAAACCCCTTACATTAAAACCCCTTACCCTAAAAATCTAACCCCTTACCCAAAAACCCCCATCATTAACCCCCTACCCTTACACTAAAACCCCTTACCAAAAAAAACCCATCCTTAACCCCCTACCCTTACACTAAAACCCCTTACCCAAAAACCCCCATCCTTAACCCCCTGCCCTTACACTAAAACCCCTTACCCAGAAACCCCCATCCTTAACCCCCTACCCTTACACTAAAACCCCTTACATTAAAACCCCTTACCCTAAAAATGTAACCCCTTACCCAAAAAAAACCCATCCTTAACCCCCTACCCTAACTGCTAAAACGCCTTACACTAAAACCCCTTACCCTAACCCCCTACCCTAAAAATCTAACCCCTTACTCAAAAAACGCTATCCTTAACCCCCTACCCTAACCACTAAACCCCTTACCCAAAAACCCTACCCTTAACCCCCTATTCTTACCACTAAAACCCTTTACCCTAACCACCTACCCTAAAAATCTAACCCTTTAACCAAAAAAACCCTACCCTTAACCCCCTACCCTAACTGCTAAAACCCCTTAAATAAACGTACCTTATAGGTGTAGTGACCAGTGGCTGTGTCCAGTGGTGGAGTGGCTGGAGCGTGGCGTCCCTTGGTGGTGGGAAAACAGCCAGCACCCCATGTCCGATTCCATCCTTTCCTGTTTGGGACGGGAAGGGGACCAGAGACGGGGGAATATTTTGAAATTAACTTAATTCAATTTCTCTTAAATTTCCCATTTTCGACAAAAGTTTGAAGTACTAAAAAGGTCACCAGTTTCCCCACTTGTCCCCAGAATTTGGTGAAAATGGTATTTTATCAATGGTTATTAATGGTCACGTGACCAGTTACCATCAGAACATGGCTGAGCACGCTTGCCAAGGTTCCTTCTTGCAATGTGAATTCTGCCGTCCCCGCTCACGTGGCGCGCATGCGCTCGTGCACGGGCACGTACGCTCTCCCAAGCTCGGCACTTGGGGAGACAAAAAAAATTGAGATTGAAGCGCGCTCAGCTGAGGTAAGTGCACACAGAACACTGCCATACACACACACTGCCATACACACACACACTGCCATACACACACACTGCCATACACACACACACTGCCATACACACACACACACTGCCATACACACACACACACACACACACACACACTGCCATACACACACACACACACACACACACTGCCATACACACACACTGCCATACACACACACACTGCCATACACACACACACACTGCCATACACACACACACACACACACACACACACACACACACACACACACACACACTGCCACACACACACACACACACACACACACACACTGCCATACACACACACACACACACACACAGCCATACACACATTACACACAGAAATAGCCCCGATCCATGCCCCCCGCTCCCGCTTGCAAAATTAGACAGGACACCCTGCGATCATGCTTTAAGAGTTGATGACGTCACTGCTCTCAAGCATGAGCGCGGTCAGCGCCAGCGGGGACGCAGCCGAATAGGGACAAGGGAAAGAGACCAATACTTGGGAAGGGGAATTTACAGCCTTTCCAGGTCAGGAGCGGCCAACGCCAGTCCTCAAGGGCCACCAACAGGTCAGGCGTGGCCAACGCCAGTCCTCAAGGGCCACCAACAGGTCAGCTTTTAAGGATATTCCTGCTGCAGCACAGGTGGCTGTCAAGGACTGAGCCACTGATTGGGCCATCTGTGCTGAAGCAGGGATATCCTTAAAACCTGACCTGTTAGTGGCCCTTGAGGACTGGAGATGGCCACCCTGCGATAGATAGATGTCCCCATTAACCTCGAGTGCCAGTGAGACTGCTTAGGCCTTCTCTAGGAGAGCTCAGGTCATCTCATTGGCAACAAAGGAGTTAATTAAATACACACATCTTCTTTAGTGTCCAGGGGGTTTCAGGGTCTAGCTCAGGGGGGGGCCAACCAGTCCCCAAGGGCCTCCAACAGGCCAGGTATTAGGGATATCCCTGCTTCAGCACAAGTGGTGCAGGCTTCCACTGAGCCACTGATTGAGCCATCTTTGCTGAAGCAGGGATTTCCTGGAAACCTGACCTGTTGGTGGCGCTTGGGGATTGGAGTTGACCCCCACTGAACTGGGTGAGTGATTGCCAGAAAATTCAGCAGGTTACATGTAGGGAACAGGCAACACTTTAAAAAATATCAGTTCAGTCGTTTTTACACATTTTATTGAACTTGTAACATCTTCATAATAACCAAATGCTTTGTTTAGTTTGTTTTTACAATCTTTACCTAATGTCTTTTGGACATGTTTTACAGTATATACAGGGACACTGTCAGTGCAGGCTTTTTTTTTGGTTTAAAATAATTCTGCTACCATCAGCCAAAGAGATAAAAGAGAAGAACTCTAATTGTCAGATAAGATTAGAAATACATGAGAACCAAAGAAAATAGAAACAGATTTTTTTTTACACAGGAAGCAAAGAAGTGAAAATGGAGCAATTCAATGTCTTTTTAGACAGGATAGAAGCAGGGGGTCTCCAGAACTGAACTCCATTCATTTCAGCTGTGGGGACCCCCTGTTTACGGAGACACTTACCTCTGTAGGGGGTGCCGGTTGCTGCTCCGGCTGAGCTAGCTGGCCTTTAAAGTTTAAAGCTCACGTGGGCCAATAGGAAGCCTCACCCGATGACGTCACCGCTTCCTATTGGCTCGCAGGGCGCGGTAGCTTTGAAAAGCGGCCGTTGTGTCATCCAGCTAGTCAAGCAGCGCACCTACCAGCACCTACTGCGGAGGTAAATATCTCTTGAAGCAGAGGGTCCCCAGAGCTCAAATGAATGGGGTTCAGCACCGCACACCCCCTGCTTTAATCCGGTGTAAAAAAAAAGTGCTTGGATTGCTTTTTTAAGGGGGATTGAATGTTTCTTTGAAAGCTGATAACACTGAGTGGGACTGAACCAGTAATTTCAGCCCTAGGTGACACATGGTTACTGGGGGTATGTTACAGATGGCATTGGTAGCACTTGTTATCCTATCAGTAAGTTCCACCTGTCCATGATACATTGTGTGTGTACTGTGACAGCATGTCCCTGCGTAATAATGGACAGCGATAGATGCAATTGAAAGGCTATTGACACGGTCACTCCAGGCTGCAATGAAGGAACAATGCACAGGGCATCTCTGCTGAAGACTTTTCCTAATTGAACATCGTATTGATCCCGCTGCACGTCTTCCTTTGGAATTTTGATGATACACAATGGGTGTTTAGCATGAAAACATGAACAGCAAACTATTAACGACCTCATTAAAACCCCAAGAGCTGCAATTATGGACCTATTCCTGAGTGTGAATGGGATGCAGACGGCTTTTCATTATGTGCCTGTATACAGTAAGAAGCTAAATGTTCACAATGCCTTGTAACCCTTTCACTGCCGACGGGCTAGCAATGCAATGATACATTCCTCTTGTATGTTCAACGGGTGGCTTTAGTTCAGGGGTGGCCAACTCCAGTCCTCATGGGCTACCAATAGGTGAGGTTTTAAGGATATCCCTGCTTCAGCACAGGTGGCTCAAACAGTCCCTGCTTCAGCACAGGTGGCTCAATCAGTGGCCCAGTCTTTGACCAAGCCACTGACCGAGCCACCTGTGCTGAAGCAGGGATATCCTTCATACCTGACCTTTAGGTGGCCCTTGAGGACTTGAGTTGGTCACCCTTGGTTTAGTTCATTCTAGGCTGACTCATTTGGAACTGTCCCCCTTTTTGTTTGGGGCAGGATTGGTTAGAAAAGCTGGGATTGAACCCCTAGCAGGAGCTTCAATAAAGTAACATGTTTTTTCTTCATTGAACTCAAGGGAATGATGACCAATTATGGTACAGTGACTCGCATGTAGGGTCTTGTTATCCATCACAGGGGTGTCCTTGCATTTCAAGTGCCTGTATAATGGTATCAGGATCTGAGTCACCGAACCCTATAGCTGCTCCCACTCACAATAATTGGCACACCTGGCAGGGGATACTTGAGCAGTAAGATGTACATCTCAGTGAGTGGTCTATTTTCTTGAACCAATTAGGGTCTTAAAAAGTGGGACAACTCTTGTGTGCACCAGTTCTGGATTTGCTCTTCAATACTCTTCTGGCAGTGAAAGGGTTAAGTGTCCAGTGGACGTAGTGCATATAAATAAAGTAGCGGTGCTGACAAATGTGTACACTACAACTGTGGCTACCACGGCACCTATTAAAACCATACCAGACCTGTGCTAAGATGCCTTTTGATTGGACTTCCTCTGTTCATTTAGAACGTTTGACTAATGTTGGTTCTGCATTAGGAAGCAGTGGAAATGTTAAGGATATATTGATCCAGGGCTGAGCAATTATTTTGGCTGGAGGGCCACTTGACAAACCTTGCTATGCTTCGTGGGCAACATACTTACTATAGAATCGTCATGAAATCAGTGACCCGCGAAGCTTACCAAGGCTCCCCTCCCCAGCTTGTATTTCCCCTAACCTTTCTCTCTTACTCTCTCCTCTCTCTCCTTTTCCATCTTCTCTTTCCTTCTCCCTCACCTCCCTCACTCTCCTTTTCCCTCACTCTCTCCCACTATCTTTCTCTCTGACCTTCCTCCCTCACTCTTTCTTCCTCACCTTCTCCCTCCCCCTTCTTTCTCCCTCACCTTCTCCCTTCTTTCTCCCTCACTCTCCTTCTCCCTCTCCCTTCTTTCTCCCTCACTCTCTCCCACTATCTTTCTCTCTGACCTCTCTCACTCTTTCTCCCTCACCTTCTCCCTCCCCTTCTTTCTCCCTCACTCTTTCTCTCTCACCTTCTCCCTTCTTTCTCCCTCACTCTCCTTCTCCCTCCCCCTTCTTTCTCCCTCACTCTCTTTTTCCCTCAACTTCTCCCTCCTCCTCCTTTCTTCTTCCTCCCTCACTCTCCTTCTCCCTCCTCCTCCCACTCTTCTTCTCCCTCACCTTCCTCACTCTCCTTCTCCCTTGCAAGGTGTAGTGAGGGAAAAAGGTTTAAGGCAAACAAGAGAGAGGTGTAGAGGTGAGAGGGGTGGAAAGGAAACAGCGATTGGTAGAGCACAGGAGACGAGCAGGGGTAAAGTGGGAGATCAAAGCTATGTAGGAAGGAGCAGTAAGTGGAGATAAGGAGATTTGGAAGATTTACAGGACTGTTGTCTAGCTAGAAGAGGAGTGAGTATGTGGTCAGCAGGGAGTTCTCAGCATAGAAACTCCAGAGCATGATCGGATCGGCACCACCGGAAGGTCCCAAATAAACTCCAGATCCGACAAGTTTACACTAAGAATGCCGTGCACTGAAACAGGATAATGATCCCAGAGAGTAATCAGGGTACTATATTACTGAATGTCCCATTCAGGTTATGCATGAATAACACCTTAAGTATCCATTTTTGCCCTTCTATCCCCCAAAAAGGGTCCAGCTGGAATGAAGCAATGCAGGAGATTACCAATCTAACTAATATTAAAGGAAGCAAGCATAAGTACCTCCCCAGGGTGGGAGTGTGAGCTGCCAGGGGAAGAAGCACAGAGTAGCCATATTGTTTGACCCCAGTTAATGTCTGAAGTGAAGTCTGTTCTATGGCGAGCATTATGAACGGATGTGAATAAAGCTCTGGTTTGTACTACAAATGTTCCTGGCACCCATCCTAATTCTATCTGCATATCCACGGCCAGCCTTCACCGACCCAGCATCCTGAGCAGGTCTGAGAGACTGAGCCCAGCCTTCACCGACCCAGCACCCTGAGCAGGTCTGAGAGACTGAGCCCAGCCTGCACTGACCCAGCACCCTGAGCAGGTCTGAGAGACTGAGCCCAGCCTGCACTGACCCAGCACCCTGACCAGGTCTGAGAGACTGAACCCAGCCTGCACTGACCCAGCACCCTGAGCAGGTCTGAGAGACTGAGCCCAGCCTGCACCGACCCAGCACCCTGACCAGGTCTGAGAGACTGAGCCCAGCCTGCACCCACCCAGCACCCTGAGCAGGTCTGAGAGACTGAGCCCTCCCACGTGTATATATCCAACTCGATATAAACTCCTTTAGGGAGAGTTACACAAAAATGATAGAAGTCATAATATCATGGAATGCCATTAACTGTAATAGCCTGCATGGAAAATGGATTACATTGGATGTACCACTCAGAAACTTACATTAAGAATAACAGAACCTGGGAGATTAATGAAAAATGTACAATTACCTAAATCTAATCATTTTGTTCAATGTTGTGCTAATATTGAGGTCTGCAATCCGGCGGTGTGCATCTACAGTAGTTTAAAGCCTGAGAGGGGCAGTAATTAGACAGCTCGAGGGGGTGGAGGGGGCTTGACCATATCTGACCCTAGAAAATGACCAAATGCCCAGGACATACGGGTGCTCTAAGGGTTAAGCGTTTTCATTTTGAAACATTGATTAGCGTACACAGTAAACACAGATGATAGACAGCACACAAATCTAAAGAATAATAGCTAATTATGGGGTGCACTAGGAACAAAGGGGGACCCAGGCTCCCCCTACAACAATAACAAAACACGACAATGTTCCAGCACTCCCAAACATAAAAGAACGTAAACACAGGTAAATGCCAAAATGCAAATATTTAATGTGCGTACCAGGCAACAATAAACCTGGAGATGTGCCCCAAAAGCGGGAAACAGATAACCGGGGATCCAAAAAAATGGGAAAACAGGGAATGGGAAAGCAAACAACTGACATAAAAAAGGGGGGGAAATGGTAAAAACAATGGGGAAAAAAGGGGGGGTGTAGAGGAGGGTAGGGGGGCAACGTTTCGGGGAAGGATCCCCTTCCTCATGCCCGTTCCCTCATGTCCAAAGGGACCTTAAAGCTGCAGTTCAGTCTTTTTTTTTTTTTTACATTTATTTTTTTACTTCAATGGTTTCATGTGTGCAATCTCTAATTACCTAAAGAACTGTATACCTGCAGCTCAATTCGTTTTCCATGTATTGATAGGTCGAAATTTGGTGACATATTAAAAGCTGGGATTTGTTTATAATCTGCTTGACTGGCAGTGGAAGCTCATGAATATTCATGAGCACACCTGCACTGACATGTGCTAGAGGGAGGGCAGGGCTGACAAAGGGGTGTGCCAGGGCATGTGACAGGACATGAAGGGGCAGTGCCTTAGCAAATGGCTGTTAAAATAGAATACAAGAAAATTGGTCTTTCAAAGTTGTTTTTTTAAAAACAGAAAATGCTAAAAGTATTTTTTCTTACTACAGAACTGAGTTATTAAAAAAAACACACATGCAGGATATTGCCTGAACTGCAGCTTTAAGGTACTTCCCTATACCCTGTATCCACTAACCAAAATAGTGTTTATTGTTGCCTGGTACGCACATTAAATATTTGCATTTTGGCATTTACCTGTGTTTACGTTCTTTTACGTTTGATAGTGCTGGAACATTGGTTGTGTTTTGTTATTGATTAGCGTATAAATCGTCATCCAGCATTTTATAAGGATAAATGCTGTTCTACTTTTTAAATGCCAGCAGCTTATATAAAATATGAAACCAAGGGGAAAGGGGATTTAAGTGAGGAGGGGGAGAGAGAAACATGAATTAAATGGCATTTATTGATATGGTTTAACAAGTGCTTTTTATCTGAATACATTTCCAGGAAATCCAAAGACATATTTCCCTGATTACTCACAAACTGTATTTAATTATGGCTTCCAGCTATGTAGCAAGCAATGCCGATTAACCCCTTCCTGTGCTGCAACGTCCTTCCTAATCCTTTTGCGTGGTGGAGAATGGAATAAATACATTGGGGAAGGGTTAACCCATTCACATCCAGAGCAGGCAAATGGTTAGCTCAGGCTATGAGGGAAATGGCAGGTGAATGTTCCCTGGTTTCATCTGTTTTGCTTGTCCTTGGTCTCCCTGGGGCAGAACATGCAGTCTGCGTGTGCGGAAATATGTTGTGTCTACAATCAGGCTGGGATTAAGTATAAGTGGACAAACAGGGTTAAGACCTAAACAAATAGATTCGAGTCAGGCATTTGGCTAATCTCATCTGCCTACTTTTATGATTTACAGCGAAATATGAGTTGATCTCTGTTACAAATGTAGCGCACTTTCCCCCACCCTCCGAGAGATAAGGCGTCTACGGTGTATGCGGTGCTTTACCTGTGGCTCACCGGAAACCTGAACCTCCGCCGCTGGGAGCCTGGGGTGTACCTGATTGGAGAGGTGACAGCGCCTCCACCTGCGCAGGATCCTAACTAGATGGGATAACCCCGCGCAGGAACAAACAATAATAGCACACAAAATATAACGATAACCTTTACTTATGAACATGTAGATATTCAGCAATAATGAAAATAGTAACGCTACTGGTAACCGCTGCCCCTTCACCACGCAGAGCCTTTCCCACCACCATGTAACCCACACCGTGTCCACAGTACTTGGGGGGCACTCGGGCACCCAACCACCCATGGTGTCCACAAGTATACAGCCCCCACCCCTTATGTGTGGCCAGCGCTGCCACTATGGTGTGTATTTGGTTGGGGCACTTGAAGATATAGGTACCTGCCGGGTGATCCAGCACCCGGGTGCGCCGATTGGAAGACAGACAGGATCCGCCGATCCAGCTATGTCATCCGCGACGAGTCCGCCTCCGCGTGGGGTGGTATCGCGCTGGAGTGTCGCACACGAAGACAGTCTTTACTCCTTGCAGGGTGATCTGGTCCCAGATCACAATTGTCAGGGCTGCGCAGCATTGCAGCTGTGTCCCTAACTTACCAAATAGCTAATGGGGCAGGGTCCCTACCTAAGGGCCTGTCCCTATAGCAGCCACAATATTATTGTATGAGTCAGGGTCTTGCTGGGGCCTAGGGGGAATCTGGCCTAGTGCAGAGGGTCACAGACCCCTGCACATACCTCCTACCCTGTCCTTGTCCCAGCACGACTGCTAGAATAGTCCTTGCACGCGAAATGTATCTTTCCCCAAGCAGGGGAATCCGCCCGCGCGATTGGCTCACTAGCGTCATGTGGTTTGCAGCCCTGATGGCTGCTGGGGATTGTAGTCCCCGCAGAGCACTCTCCTTACTCTTCGCCTTGCGCGCCTGTGCTGCGCATGCACGGCATCTCGCGCATACGTGATGTAATCCAAGATGGCGGCGCCCTGATCGGGAGCCACCTGCAGTCCCCGTGATGCGCTCGCCCGGCGCAACCCCCCCTTGCAGCAACCACACGCTCCCCAGCTGCAGCGGAGGTAAGGGGGAACCCAGGCCACACATATAAATTCTCCCTATAACCGCTCCATATAACACCTCCCTATAACTCCTCCTATTACTCCATATAACCTCTCCCTATAACGTCTCCTATTACCCCATATAACACCTCCCTATAACTCCTCCTATTACTCCATATAACCTCTCCCTATAACGTCTCCTATTACCCCATATAACACCTCCCTATAACTCCTCCTATTACTCCATATAACCTCTCCCTATAACGTCTCCTATTACCCTATATAACTGCTCCCTATAATCCTCCTATTGCTCCATATACCCTCTCCCTATAACGTCTCCTATTACCCCATATAACCGCTCCCTATAACTCCTATTGCTTCATACAACAGGCCAGGTATTCGGGATATCCCTGCTTCAGCACAGGTAGTGCAGTCATTCTGACTGAGCCACGCTCAGTAGCACTCCTTTTGACACTATTATACAGGCATACCCCACATTAACGTACGCAATGGGTCCGGACCATGTAAGCAAAGTGAAAATGTACTTAAAGTGAAGCTGTACCTTTTTCCCACTTATCGATGCATGTACTGTACTGCAATCGTCATATACGTGCATAACTGACGTAAATAACGCATGTGTAACAGGCTCTATAATCTCCCCGCTTGTGCACAGCTTCGGTACAGGTAGGGAGCCGGTATTGCTGTTCAGGACGTGCTGACAGGCGCATGTGTGAGCTACTGTTTGCCTATTGGGCGATATGTCCTTACTCGCGAGTGTACTTAAAGTGAGTGTCCTTAAACCGGAGTATGCCTATATATGAATACAGTATATATACTTTAGCACTCCTTTTGACACATTTGACACACACATATTATATATATAAAGCAGAAAATAGCCGTGTTAGTCCAGTTGCGATAGTGCAGAATAAATGAGTTCTTCAGTATTCGGTGATACCTTTTTTATAGGACTAACAATTTATGTCTTAGGACAAGCTTTCGAGAGTTATCCTCTCTGACCTGAAGAAGAGAGTATAACTCTCGAAAGCTTGTCCTATGACATAAATTGTTAGTCCAATAAAAAAGGTATCACCGAATACTGAAGAACTATATACAGTATCTTATACTATATTAGTGAAAGCACTGTATGTTTGCCTGCCTGCCTGCCTGGATGGCCGGTGTCCCTAGGGGAAATCTCATTGGTCCCTTGGCCCGCCCGCCCCCGCACACCTCTCATTGGCCTGAGGCGGAGTGACGGGCCAAAGGACACACAGGGACACACACACACACAGGGAACACAGGGACACACACACACAGGGACACACACACACACACACACACGGACACACACACACACACACACACACACACACACACAGGGACACACACACACACACACACACACACAGGGACACACACACACACACACGGACACGGACACGGACACACACACACACGGACACGGACACAGGGACACACACACACAGTGACAGACACACACACAGTGACACACACACACACACACACACACTGTTACATACATTAGCGGGGCTCACAGTGTTAGCAGCACCCGCGCGCACCTCCTCCTCTCCCCGTGTCTCCCGCGCTTTCACCCCGACCCCCCCCTCCCCCGGCGCCGCTACAGTCAGCGGGACACACACGCTATTATTACCCCTTCAGCGCCCCCCCCCCCCCCACCCACCCAGTGTCAGCGGCCGTGCGAGACCCCCCCTCTATATCTCCCACCTCTCCCCCCCCGCACATATACATGCCCCCCCCTCCCCGGCGCTACAACTCACCCCTCCCCGGCGGGGGAACAGCCAATGGCCAGGCAGGCTGCCTCGCGGCGCCGAGTGCCCAAGATGGCGGCGCCCGGGACACAGCGGGGGAGCGGCCACAACACGCTGCCTCCCGCCTCAGATCCACGTGGGACCTGCCGGATGGGTGAGTGAGCGGCCTTCACCTCCCCTCCACCCCCCCTCCCCTCCAGTGTCAGTGTCTCCCCGATACCCCCCCCCCCCCGGCGCCGCTACAGTCAGCGGGGGAGCGAGCGAGCGCCCGGGACACAGCGGGAGAGCGGCCACAACACGCTGCCTCCCGCCTCAGATCCACGTGGGACCTGCCGGACGGGTGAGTGAGCGGCCTTCACCTCCCCTCACCCACCCATCACCTCCCCTCACCCCCTTTCACCTCCCCTCACTCCACTTCTCCCTTCCACCCCCCTTCACCTCCCCCCTTCACCTCCCTTCCACCCCCCCCTTCACCTCCCTTCCACCCCTCCCTTCCACCCCCCCCCTTCACCTCCCTTCCACCCCCCCCCCCCTTCACCTCCCTTCCACTCCCCCCCTTCACCTCCCCTCCACTTCACCTCCCCTCCACCCCCCCCTCCACCCCCCCACCTTCACCTCCCCTCCACCCCCCCCTTCACCTCCCCTCCACCCCCCCTTCCCACCACCTCCCCCCCTTCCCACTGCCTCCCCCCCACCTTCCCCCTCCTCCTCCTTCCCACCACCTCCCCCCTTCCCACCACCTCCCCCCTTCTCCCCCTTCCCACCACCTCCCCCCTTCTCCCCCTTTCCACCACCTCCCCCCTTCTCCCCCTTTCCACCACCTCCCCCCTCTTCCCCCTTCCCACCACTTCTCCCCTCCTCCCCCTTCCCACCACTTCTCCCCTCCTCCCCCTTCCCACCACTTCTCCCCTTCCCCCCCCCGCTCCCCTTCCCCCCCGCTCCCCTTCCCCCCCGCTCCCCTTCCCCTCCCCGCTCCCCTTCCCCCCCCGCTCCCCTTCCCCCCCTCCGCTCCCCTTCCCCCCCTCCGCTCCCCTTCCCCCCCCTCCGCTCCCCTTCAATCCCCCTCCGCTCCCCTTTCCACCCCCCCTCCGCTCCTCTTCCCCCCCCCCCTCCACCTCTTTTTCCCCTTTCCCCTCCCACCCCCTCCCACACTTCCACCCCCTCCTCTAACCCTTCCCCCCCCTCCTCTAACCCTTCCCCCCCCTCCTCTAACCCTTCCCCCCCTCCTCTAACCCTTCCCCCCCTCCTCTAACCCTCCCCCCCCTCCTCTAACCCTTCCCCCCCCTCCTCTAACCCTTCCCCCCCCTCCTCTAACCCTTCCCCCCCCTCCTCTAACCCTTCCCCCCCTCCTCTAACCCTTCCCCCCTCCTCCACCCCTTGCCCCCCTCCTCCACCCCCTCCTCCCCTTCCCGCCGCCCTTCGCCTTCATGCCCGCCTTACCGCCTCCCCACCCCCGCCTCTGCCTTTCACCCGCCCTTACTCCGGCCGCCTCTGCCTTTCACCCACCGCCTCACAGCCGCTGCACGCACTCAACAGACACCCGCCACACTCGACACATACCTGCCGCCACACACACCTGCTGCCTCCCGCCCCTAAGCACCGACATCACTGACCCACCGCCTCACACCCTAGCAGGACCCCCACTCACAGACCGCACTCACAACCCACGCGCCAGCCGCCGCCTCACACCCTTGCAGGACCCCCACTCACAGACAGCACTCACAACCCACGCACCACCCGCCGCCTCACACCCTAGCAGGACCCCCACTCGCACACAGCACTCACAACCCACGCGCCACCCGCCGCCTCACACCCTAGCAGGACACACGACTCAGATTTTTACATCACTTATGCCACCAAAATATACATTGTACTGTGGTGTGGTTACAATAAACTATTTTTATACAACATCGTATTACATTTTCTTCCATCTTTCTTTTCAATATTATTATCCAACCTTTACAACAAACAGTCACCTATTGTTCCACGATTTATAAATAATACTACCTATTACGCATTTACATCCCGGGCAACGCCGGGTCTCTCAGCTAGTATATATATAAAACTAAAAAAACGTAAGAGCTCGTTCAAAAATACCCAATAAATAATAAAATATTAAATGAAACCCAGTGTAAGATATAGTAGGCTATACATGCTGAAGATAGATAACAATAGTAACAAAAATTAGTGTACAAATGACAAAGTGCAGTATTAAAACTATACACTATAGCAAAGAGAATATATTCACAATAAACAATTAATCAATAAAAAAAGTCCACATATAAGTCCATAAAAAATATAAACGTGAAAAAATAATAAATCCAAAACCGTGATTTCTCTGCAGCTTCTCAAAGGATGAACCACATCCAGGGTATTCAAACTGGGGGGGCGCAGGATTTACTAGGGGGGGCGCGGGCAGTTACAGAGGCCCCGCGCTCTTCCCCACACTTTTAAATGAAATGCCGGGGGAGGCGTGAGGCTGCTGTAACTAACTTACCTGCTGCCAGCTGGCTCTTCGGCAACGCATCGCCATGGCAACGCGGCATCAAATGACGCTGTGGGGTCATGTGACGTCGCGCATCATTTGACACCGGGTTCAAGCCGTTTTTGGGCGCGAACCATGGAGCTCAAATGTAGGGGGGCCCGCGTGAAAAACTTTGCGCGCCCCTGATCTAGCAGAAAAAAAAGAGAAGAAAGGCGCGTGCCACGTAGCATAAATCTGTGTATATTTATTCTCAAAAGTAGATAGATAACATAGCACACTCACAAGTGCAGCTAAATAAAAAGCATTTCGAGTCAGTCATTCTCTAGCGAGATAATACTCATCTGGAACATCTCCTGCAGCATCCGGGAACTCCGCATCAGACCTGCCAGGATTACGTAGATACAAATGTAGCACTCCTTCAGCCTCCACAATACAAGTAGCGCAATGGGATGAAATTGCAACTGTGATGCTATAAAGTGTCCTTAATAAACTACTACCACAGTAGAAATAAGTTGTTATTTCAATACACTTAACTCCTCGTGGTGACGTAATACGTCTCAGCATCCGGTTCCCTACGCGTTTCGTCACAAACACATGAAGTAAGGGGCTATCAGTGCACCTTATAAAGCCTAAAATAGCCGTGAAAAACAGCTGTTCCAAATTACGAACCACGGAGTCTCCCTATGGGAGGAAATGGGGCTCAAAAGGTGTGGGATGCACTAATGTGTAAGAAAACAAACAGAACTGGATACATATCCACTGTGTCCAAATTACGAACACTTAATGCCCTTAACTGAGCAATGTAAAGCCCGCCTAGACCCTATAATAACATAATGCACATATAAACAACACACGGAATACATAACCTAAACCAATGCACTTAATGTATGGTGCATAAACACCTGAAGTGCAAAAATAGGGATACGCATGAGCAGAAATATCTACTATATATTTCTGAAAGCACTGTATGTCTGCGTCCCTAGCGGCAATCTCATTGGTCCCTTGGCCTGCCCGCCCCCGCACACCTCTCATTGGCCTGAGGCAGAGTGACGGGCAAAAAAAAACACACACACACACACACACACACCCCCCCTCACACACACCCCCCCCTCACACACACACACACACCCCCCCCCCTCACACACACACACACACACCCTCACACACACACACACCCTCACTCTCCCCCGTCAGTTGGACCGCAGCTCACCTTCCACACACCCCCCCCCCCTCCTCTCCCGGTGCCCCTCACTCTCTCCCCCCACCTCACCCAAATCCCCACGCTCCGCAACATCCCCAGCCGCACCATCACCCTCACCGTGCGCCGCGGCCCTCCTGCTCAGCAGCAAACTCCAGGCTCCTCCCCCCTCGCGGCGCGGCCCGGGCCTCCTGCTCTCCCCCTCACGTACGCCGCTACCGGAGAGGGGAAGCGCGGCGCGGGACTCCCCCTCACGTGCGCCGGCTCCCGGACGGAGGGGAAGCGCGGGACTCCCCCTCACGTGAGCCGGCTCCCGGACGGAGGGGAAGCGCGGGACTCCCCCTCACGTGCGCCGCTACCGGAGAGGGGAAGCGCGGCGCGGGACTCCCCCTCACGTGCGCCGCTACCGGACAGGGGAAGCGCGGCGCGGGACTCCCCATCACGTGCGTCGGCTCCCGGACGGAGGGGAAGCGCGGCGCGGGTCTCCTGCCACTCTTGCCCCCCCCCCCCCAGCTTCCCGAACTCACCTCCTGCCCCAGCCAGATGCCACGGGGTCAAGGTAAGTCACCCACCGTCTCCCACTCACGCACTGTCACCCAGTCACCCACCCAGTCACCCACACACCCACCCAGTCACTTTCACCCAGTCACCCACCCACTCACTCAGTCACCCACTCAGTCACCCACCCACTCAGTCACCCACCCAGTCACCCACCCACTCACTCAGTCACCCACCCACTCAGTAACCCACCCACCCACTCACTTAGTCACCCAAAAACTCACTTAGTCACCCACCCACTCACTCAGTCACCCACCCACTCACTAACTCAGTCAAGTCACCCACCCACTCAGTCAAGTCACCCACCCACTCACTCAGTCAAGTCACCCACCCAGTCACCCACCCAGTCACCCAAGCCACCAACCCACCCAGTCACCCACCCACCCACCCAGTCAACTCAGTCAACTCAGTCACCCACCCACTCAGTCACCCACCCACTCAGTCACCCACCCATTCAGTCAGTCACCCACTCATACACCCACCCACCCACCCACCCACCCAGTCAGTCACCCACTCACCCACCCAGTCAGTCACCCAGTCACCCACCCAGTCAGTCACCCACCCAGTCAGTCACCCACTCACCCACCCAGTCAGTCAACCACTCACCCACCCAGTCAGTCACCCACTCACCCACCCAGTCAGTCACCCACTCACCCACCCAGTCAGTCACCCACTCACCCACCCAGTCACCCAGTCACCCACCCAGTCAGTCACCCACTCACCCACCCAGTCAGTCACCCACTCACCCACCCAGTCAGTCACCCACTCACCCACCCAGTCAGTCACCCACTCACCCACCCAGTCAGTCACCCACTCACCCACCCAGTCAGTCACCCACTCACCCAGTCACCCACTCACCCACCCAGTCAGTCACCCACTCACCCACCCAGTCAGTCTCCCACTCACCCACCCAGTCAGTCTCCCACTCACCCACCCAGTCAGTCTCCCACTCACCCACCCAGTCAGTCAGTCTCCCACTCACCCACCCAGTCAGTCTCCCACTCACCCACCCAGTCAGTCTCCCACTCACCCACCCAGTCAGTCTCCCACTCACCCACCCAGTCAGTCTCCCACTCACCCACCCAGTCAGTCTCCCACTCACCCACCCAGTCAGTCTCCCACTCACCCACCCAGTCAGTCTCCCACTCACCCACCCAGTCAGTCTCCCACCAAGTCAGTCTCCCACCCAGTCAGTCTCCCACCCAGTCAGTCTCCCACCCAGTCAGTCTCCCACCCAGTCAGTCTCCCACCCAGTCAGTCTCCCACCCAGTCAGTCTCCCACTCACCCACCCATTCAGTTTCCCACTCACCCACCCATTCAGCTTCCCACTCACCCACCCATTCAGTTTCCCACTCACCCACCCATTCAGTTTCCCACTCATCCACCCATTCAGTTTCCCACTCACCCACCCATTCAGTCTCCCACTCACCCACCCATTCAGTCTCACACTCACCCACCCATTCAGTCTCACACTCACCCACCCATTCAGTCTCACACTCACCCACCCATTCAGTCTCGCACTCACCCACCCATTCAGTCTCGCACTCACCCACCCATTAAGTCTCACACTCACCCACCCATTCAGTCTCACACTCACCCACCCATTCAGTCTCACACTCACCCACCCAGTCTCACCCAAAACCACCCACCCAGTCACTGACCCCACCCACCCACTCACCGACCCCACCCACCCACTCACCGACCCCACCTACCCACTCACTGACCCACCCAGTCACCGACCCCAGTCACTGACCCACCCAGTCACCGACCCTGAAAAAGTCACCCAGTCACCGACCCACCCACCGACCCAAAGTCACCCACCCACCCAAAGTCAACCAACCCAGAGTCACCCACCCACCGACCCAAAGTCATCCACCCCCCGACCCAACTCACCCACCCACCGACCCAACTCACCCACCCAACCACCGACCCAAAGTCACCCACCGACCCAAAGTCACCCACCCACCCACCGACCCAGTCACCCACCCACCAACCCAAAGTCACCCACCCACCCACTGACCCAAAGTCACCCACCCACCGACCCAAAGTCACCCACCCACCGACCCAAAGTCACCCACCCACCGACCCAAAGTCACCCACCTACCGAGCCAAAGTCAAACCGACCCAAAGTCACCCACCCAGTCACCGACCCAAAGTCACCCACCCACCAACCCAAAGTCACCCACCCACCCACTGACCCAAAGTCACCCACCCACCGACCCAAAGTCACCCACCCACCGACCCAAAGTCACCCACCCACCGACCCAAAGTCACCCACCCACCGACCCAAAGTCACCCACCCACCGACCCAAAGTCACCCACCTACCAACCCAAAGTCACCCACCCACCGACCCAAAGTCAAACCGACCCAAAGTCACCCACCCAGTCACCGACCCAAAGTCACCCACTCAGTCACCAACCCACCCACCCACTCAGTCAAGTGTCACCCACCCACACAGTCACCCACACACTTAGTCAACTCAGTCACCCACCTAGCTGTCAAGGGGGGGGGGGAAGCCTAACCCTGTCGCACGCCCCCCCCCCCAAAATTACATCCCGGGCAACGCCGGGTCTCTCAGCTAGTATATATATATATATATATATATATATGAATGAAACAAGGCAGCAGGCACTCTGTAAACAATGAAATACTGATGCTTATCCCATATGCATATTGAAACAGCAGGTATTACCAGAACTTCTTCCGGAAAGAAGAGACAGCACACAGCCAGGTTGATATGACAATATATTGGGGTAACAAAAACCAAGGCACTACATCCGACGTTTCGGGCAGCTACATGTGACCTTCCTCAGGGATGTGCATTGAAAGAGTGCCAGTGAACAAACATATATATATATATATACCCAAACCAATCTACATAATCAAACTCACCCGTGTGAACACCAACTGCAAACATGCAGAAACAGACAGGTGGCGTTGGTGACACGCAATCCATCCGTGGAGCGCACCGCCATCTTGCAGCATCATCTGTCATAATGTACACATGCAGGCACTGTGACTTACTCTTCCCTGCAGCCGCGCCAACCAACGGCGCTGTCGCGTGACGTCACACTGTGCGCCGTGTTCGCGCATGCGCATTGCGGACCGAGGTCTCACCTAGCCTGCATATGTAAACAAATGGCAGTGTATGCGCGGCAGCGACGCTCACAGGTACCTGGGTGTACTACACAGCACAAACTGCCAAAATGCTGCCACCACAGGACGGACATGTGACCAGTATATACAGAGCCCCACCATCACTGTGCCTGCCCATTATGTCTCTTGGCAAATCGTTTGTCCCTACAGACCACATAAAATGTAAAATCATGACCCCATATATCTTATCAGGGCCCATCAAAGAACCTGGGGAAATGGAGAATAAAAATATTTAGGCATGTGTACAAGATATATGCGTGTCACCAATCATCACCAACATTAAAACATCTACTGACACTCACTGTAAAGTGAAGATAGTGATGGGAGTATAACAAAAACAAAGCCATGGAGAACAAATATATATAAATAAACTATACATCCAATTATAGTCAAAAAAATAAATAAGGATTAGAGAGAGAACAATTAGAAATTTCCAAAAAGCTGAAAAGCTAAAAAAAAAAAAAAAAAAAAAAAAAAATCACCAAAAAAGTTACCAAAGAGAAAAAAATGTCACAAAAAACATCCCAGTTTGAGATCCTCGTTCAGCCCGTATGGGGCAACGGTTTTTATTTATTTTTCCAACTTAAATTTTTATTGGAATTACAAGCGCAAACATTTTTTCACAGCCCATTGTATCATTTCCAGTTACAAAAACACACACTTTTGTTCATCACTAACACTCATCAACAAACGACATCACAAACAAGACGAGACAAACCAGACAAGGGAACCAGGGTGGGGAGGGAGGGGGATGAGGGGGGTGGGGGGCAAAGGGAGAGAGGAGGTGGCTTCAAGCTTCTTTGTTCATTGCTGTCTTTGTGCCGCCTTGGCCGGTGCTGACTGGGTTTGTTTTCTGGGGCGGGACCTGCCTTTGTGTCCTCATTCCTAGTCTTAACCCATGGGGCTGTCTGCTACCAGTAAGGCGCTACGTCAGGTCACATATCCGACCTTCAAAGGAGAACGCATCTAATTTTATTAATGCAAAATCATGGCGGCATCCATTCCTAGGATGTCTAACTGGGCCAACCATGGTGCCCAGACTTTTAGGTAGTTTGTGCCGGAGTCATTAACCAAACTTGTTAATTGTTCCATCCTGCAGACGTGCCAAATCCTGTTTCTGATCTTCGGGATATTAAGGATTTCTGGTTGCTTCCATAATGCTGCGATCTCGCATCTTGTGGCTGTTGCAAAATGCGCGATCAATTTATGCGCTGCATTTGACAAGCCCCGGATCCGCCTGCCCAAAAGGAACACCCACGGGTCCAGGGGGATCTCCAAACCGAGAATCCGCTGAATCCAGTCTCTAATCTGTTCCCAAATAGGGGCCACCCTCGTACAAGACCACAGCATGTGTCGTAGATCTGCCACCTCCGCACATTGTTTAGGGCAAAGTGGGGAGTAGCCTCTCACAAATTTAGCTAAGCGGGTTGGGGTGTAATACCACCGCATAAGGACTTTATATGCGTTCTCCTTTAATGTGGTGCAGATTGAACTTTTTGCAGCTGCCTGAATAATTCTGTCCCACTCTTCGTCTTCTAGTGTCTCCCCAAGTCCTCTTCCCAGTGTCTAATGTAGCACAGTCTGTTCTCGTTGGGTGTCGTTGGGCAGATCACTTCCCTGTACATTCTAGATGTAAGTCCCCTTGTGTCCGTACCTCTAGAACACAGCTGCTCAAAATTAGTTCGTGCCAGTCTGATTGGTGTTTTATTATAAAAATCTCTGATCTGGAGGTATCTAAAGAATTCGCTGTTTGGGATAGCTTTAGTGGATTTGATTTGTTCAAAGGTTTGTATGGTCGTTCTACCCTCCAGATCTTTAAGACGGGTTATCCCCTTTTGAGTCCAATTTAAGAGGTTTTTGCTATTCAGACCCGGAGCGAAGTCTGGATTGCCCACAATTGGCGTCATCAATGACTCTTTATTAGTCAACTGACAACTAAATTTAGTGGCCTTGTCATGGAACAGGAACACCCCGTCTACACTTCTGTTTCACCCCCCCTGTCTTTGCAGCCCTGTTTGTCAGCCTGCTCAGAGCCAGCTGCATGTGTTAGATTCTGCTCACAAACACAGTGCCAGTTCCCCTCTTCCAGCAGTATGCTGCATTAAGATGCAACATTTCTGTTACATGTTGCAACTTCCCCAGACACTCCTGTGAGTTGTCATGGCAGCCCCAGCTTTCCTCTCAAATGGGCTGGTCTGCTTCTCCCCCTCTGTTCTGCCCACAGATGGTTTGTCCCCAGACCATTTTATTACCCAGTATGCATCACCACCTCCTTTCCACCATTTTCCCTGGACTTGTGAGTACCCTGCTGTAATCCCTGTAATGGTGATGAAGAAGTATCTTTTCACCTCCCTTGAATACTGAGCACACACAGAGACACCTACACCTCTACACAAGAGACTGTACCTTATCCTGTTTTCCCTCAATAAAACTAAGAAAAGAAATAGATCTTGTCGTGCTTAGGAAAGAGGGCGAGTTGGCACTATCTGAGCTAAGTCATCCCCACGTGACCCTCTGGCTTCCAGAATAGTGAAAAGATATCTGTGCCTTACAGACACTTACAGGAGCGGCTACTCCAGACTCCATGACAATATAGAGCAGCCTCTACAGCAGTACATGCAAGCAGCTTACACAGCAAATACAGAGCAGCCTCTGCAACTGCACACAGCCTGCAGCTTTCACAGACAACCAGTAGCTCAAACTGCACAGCAGCCTTGCAACATACAGTGCTTCTTATACAAAACCTAACTGCCTTTTTCTCTGTCTGAGTCCACCCGCTGCTCAGCCCCACAGTGAGGAGCCACCTTCCGACCTATCCCTGCGCACGTTCCCATGGCCAGCGCCATCAAGGGCCACGCCACCGGACACCCGCCAGGACACGGGTCAGAGACAACGGACACCTGTAAGTACAGCTACCCCAACGCTGCACGCTGCAGGACACCGCTCGGCATCATCTGAGACAGACGCCCATCGCTGACAAGGTAAAAGACCGCACGCCACATGCACTGGCAAAAGGCCTACACACACCTACAGCATGGCAGAACTCAGAGCCTCACCAGACATCACGCAGGAAAGCGATCTCTCAGACACACAGACCGCTGCGCATCTGCAACAGGCGCAGGCAGGCGCAAGGCCCAAACGGACAGTCACACTGACATAAAAGGCCCACGAAAAATACGAGACTGACATTGAAGCGCACCGCGCTAAATTAGAGTTGGCCTGGAACACTACCACACTTGGGATACGCAATGTCGCCGGCGCTGGCAATTCCGTACAACAGCTCGAGCAGGCAATAACTCAATTAAAGATAGATCACTTATGCTACCAAGGGCTGTCAGAGGCATATGTCACTTGTGTAGATTTTCAAATTGGAGCGGAGCGCTGGGTGACTCAGGATTATGAAAAAGAAAAATAAATACAATAGTGCAGATGGTAATGATATAAAAATATAATAAAATGTTCTCTGTAGTCGTGGTACTCACAGATTGCACTATCAAATATAAGCGTATCAGAGACCCTTCTCTCTCTGATGGGAGCCCTTTAATGGAAATCCCTCAGAGTGGTATGCTGATACTGGAAGCTTGTGTTATGGTGGTTCAGTTATCCTCCCAGGGGTATGTAAAAGTGAGAGAGAGAACACACAATAGAGTAGTATAGTCTAAAATTGTATTGGCAGCAATCGATAATCATATGTATAATACACTCACATTTTGTAATAAAATTTGGTTCGTGGGAGAGGACAGCTGTGAATGGAGAACGCCGGTTGTTCCTGGAGCGGAGGAGCATATGTCACTTACCTGGCCAGGGCTAACACCAGCGAAAGCCTGCATAAAAGGGACTTACAGCATAACCTTGACTTGACACGTGACAGCCGCGTGCGAACCTCTATCACGGAAGCCGAAAGTAAGAGGAAAGACCTTTTGCTGGAAACCGCATCGCAGCGCTCAAGCACATCCAGACACTCATCAAGGTCAGCAAGATCAGCACAATCCAACACGTCTAGCGCGAGCACAAACGCCACCAAGGCGCGGGCCACCGCAGAGGCCGCACGTGCCAGGGCCGAATATAGTCGCAGAGAAGCAGCCATAAGAGCAGGAAGAGCGCGCATAGAAGAGGAAGAACAGACAGCCGCTGCTAATGCCGCCGCCGCTAACGCCACCGCTAACGCCGCCGCTAACGCCGCCGCTACTGCCGCAACCACTGCGCGTAGGAAGGCCGAATTTGATGCGGAACTAGAGGCACTTAATCAAGAGAAGGAAGCCGCCGCCGCTATAGCCCAAGCCGAAGTCCTAGAAGCAGCCGCGCAACAGGACGGCGGGGAGCAACCGTACAGACGGATTGCCTCAGAGGATCCGGTCCGACGCACTGAAGACTACGTAAGGAGCCTCTTCAGTGTAAACACCAGCGCACCATCTCAACACGGAGGGAGTGACACCACAGACACCGAAGACTCGCTAAGACCACGAGGAGAAGACGCTGCTCCATCAATGGCACATGCTGCCTCGGATAGCCACAGCCACAATAGTGATCCACACGCCAGCGCGCACACGGATGCACCACAACAGGCTTGCAATCCAGGTACACCCACGCGGGAGAAAACAGCCCCTCACACTAGCCAGCAGCCATCACGCGTCCACGCCAAGGAAGAGGCGACCGCACAGACCCTCCCAGCAACTACCTCAGAACGGGACAAACGCGCCGATGTCTCAGGTCTAACAGACATAGCCAAGTACATGATCCGGCGCGACTTGGTGCACGCAGGACTCATCAGCTTCGACGACCGCCCTGAGAACTACCGGACGTGGATGTTCACGTTCAAAGACGCAATCGACAGCTTGGACTTCTCAGCAAGGGAAGAGCTCAACCTGTTAGTCAAGTTCCTGGGGAACGTGTCAAGGGAGCAAGCGCAGAGACTTTGGGCGGCAAACGCGCACCAACCCCAAGTAGTTCTTGACCTAGTGTGGGAAAGGCTAGAAGAGTCCAATGGCAGCCCCGAAGCAGTCGAGGATTCACTCTTCAAAAGAATCGAGAGCTGCCCCAAGATCACACTAAAGACTACTCGAAGTTACGAGAGCTCGGGGACCTGCTGCAAGAAATGGAGTTCGTGAGGAAAGACCATTCCTTAATAGGTCTCAATGCCCTAGACTCAGCTCGTGGAGTGAGACCCATCCTGGAGAAGCTACCCTACAACCTCCAAGAAAAATGGATCTCACAAGGCTCCAAATACAAAAGGGAGAAGCAAGTCGCCTTCCCCCCATTCTCCTTCTTCGTGAGCTTCATCCGCGAAGCGGCAAGGACAAGGAACGATCCCAGTTTCATCTTAGGTGCGCAAACCACACACAGTGCAAGCAGCCTGAGGAATGAGAGACCCGTGACGAGATACGGTAACACTCAAACACCCATCTCAGTCCACAGGACGGACGTGCCTCCCACGACACAAACTACTCCCGATCAGTCGGTCGCCGGAGACAAGGAACCAAGGGACCCAAACAAGGAATGTCCCATACACAAGAAGCCACACCCACTTAACGAGTGCTTTGGGTTCAGGATGAAGTCCCTAGAGGAACGCAAGAGGTTACTTGGAGAGTTCAGAGTTTGCTTCAGGTGCTGCGGTTCCACGACTCACCTAGCCAGGGACTGTAAAGAAGAGATCAAATGCACAGTGTGCGAAAGTGACAAGCACGTGACATCGTTACACCCAGAGGCGTTGACACTCCACCAACTCCACAACCCATCCTCCGTAGCGGAGCATGGCGGGGAGAAAGAGGAAGGAGAGCCGACATCTGTCACATCTCAGCGCACTGAGGTTTGCGGAAAAGAAGGTGACAAAATGTCCTGCTCCAAAATATGCCTTGTCACGGTGCACCCCCAGGGACAACCTGAGAAGGCTATTCGGATGTACGCAATCCTCGACGACCAAAGCAATAGATCATTGGCGAAGACGGAGTTCTTCAACCTATTCAACTTACAGGACAACGCCTCACCCTATACCCTCAGAACCTGTGCAGGGTCAACTGAGTCAACAGGGAGAAGAGCAAGCGGTTACGTCATATGTTCAGTGGATAACAGAGTGAAAATAGCTCTCCCCACACTCATCGAGTGTAACCACATGGCCACAAACAGGGACGAGATTCCCACATCCGGCCGGTAGAACAAGGCGCCAAGATCTTGCTGCTGCTCGGCAGGGACATCATGAGGGTACATAAAGTCCGTAGACAGCATAACGGACCCCACAACGCACCATACGCCCAAAGACTTGACCTAGGATGGGTGATAGTGGGCAACGCGTGCACCAACAGAGAGCACGGGCAAGACTATGTTGACGCCCGCAGAACGGTGATAACAGAATGTGGACACACATCTCTCTCTGAACCATGTCTTGGCCATCTCCAAGTGACCAAAGGGCCAAGTGAAGAGAAAGGACAAGGTCACACCCCTGAGATCAACAAAAACATCCTCACATCGGAGGAATGTGACAATGGCCTGGGATGCTCAGCAGTCCAGACAGCTAAGGACAATGAGTCGACTCCACCAAGGGAAGGAAGTGACCTCCCAAAGGTAACCGACAAAGGGATCGCCCAAATGGCAATAAACAATCAAACAGTCCTCTCGCGAGCAATGGCACGACTAAGGCGTACAGTTGATCCTCTCCACAGAGTGTCAAGCGACAGAGCAGCCAGCTGCCACGGCTGGCGTAGCCGCAAAAGATTGCGCTCTACAGGTGAAGCCACAGTGTCGAAAGGACTGTCCTCTCACACGTCTAAAAAGAGACAGCCACTGAGACATTTCATAAAGGGATTCACTAGGGAGACAATAACCTCCCGATGGTAGTCAACAGAGAGACACAAAAGCGTTTCACCAAACTACGTGGAGATGTTCTCGTGCAAGAGAAATGTACCGATGACCTACGGTGCACAGCGTTCCAAACAACAAGGGACAACAAACAAACACCATCAAGGGAAGATAGAGGATTCCCGAAGTTAACAGTCAAGGAGCTCTCTAAAGACGGACTAAGCAGTTGGGTGACTTCGCTACCAGTCCGTTCACCAAAAAGACGCCTCCTGAACAATAGAGAACCTGTCATCTCTAGGCTCACTTCGCACCTCCGCGACCTAAAAGGGGAACTAGAGACCAAAAACAACCTTGTGGCCTTCATCCAGAAGATAGTCTTTACCGACCAAGCAAAGCCAGCAACTCTAATGGAGAAAGGTGAAGAAGGCCGGTACCTCCAATCATCTAGGGCCTACCACCCTCAGGAACCTGATCAAATCTGGGTAGTGTTCAGCCCCAGCGCTCAGCTCCAGGGAGTCCCCCTGAACGACGCCCTCTTCATTGGGCTGGACTTGACAGCCAGTCTTCCAGGGGTGTTGTCCCGCTCCCAAAAGGAGCCAAAAGCCCTCTCCTTCTGCCAAACGCCAGGTGATAGAGCGACAGGCTGCCACGGCTGGTATACCTACAAGGGGATACACTCTGTGGGTGAAACTACAGAGACAAAAGGACTGTTCTCTTACAAGACTAAAAGGAAACAGTGCCAGAGACTTTTACAAAAAGACTTTGTGGTGCAACCAGCAAACCTGGAGCGGTTCATCCACCCAACATCCCTCGCTAAAAGACTTTGCCAAGGGATCTCAACACCAGTGGTGCCGGCTGGTATCACCTCGTTATGTGGACATGGACTTTACATTATTATGTTGTTATGTTGTATGCATTGCACATATGTTCCACATAGCCTGCCATATAGTGGTATCTACAGAAATGGAGTTCGTGAGGAAAGACCATTCCTTAATAGGTCTCAATGCCCTAGACTCAGCTCGTGGAGTGAGACCCATCCTGGAGAAGCTACCCTACAACCTCCAAGAAAAATGGATCTCACAAGGCTCCAAATACAAAAGGGAGAAGCAAGTCGCCTTCCCCCCATTCTCCTTCTTCGTGAGCTTCATCCGCGAAGCGGCAAGGACAAGGAACGATCCCAGTTTCATCTTAGGTGCGCAAACCACACACAGTGCAAGCAGCCTGAGGAATGAGAGACCCGTGACGAGATACGGTAACACTCAAACACCCATCTCAGTCCACAGGACGGACGTGCCTCCCACGACACAAACTACTCCCGATCAGTCGGTCGCCGGATACAAGGAACCAAGGGACCCAAACAAGGAATGACCCATAAACAAGAAGCCACACCCACTTAACGAGTGCTTTGGGTTCAGGATGAAGTCCCTAGAGGAACGCAAGAGGTTACTTGGAGAGTTCAGAGTTTGCTTCAGGTGCTGCGGTTCCACGACTCACCTAGCCAGGGACTGTAAAGAAGAGATCAAATGCACAGTGTGCGAAAGTGACAAGCACGTGACATCGTTACACCCAGAGGCGTTGACACTCCACCAACTCCACAACCCATCCTCCGTAGCGGAGCATGGCGGGGAGAAAGAGGAAGGAGAGCCGACATCTGTCACATCTCAGCGCACTGAGGTTTGCGGAAAAGAAGGTGACAAAATGTCCTGCTCCAAAATATGCCTTGTCACGGTGCACCCCCAGGGACAACCTGAGAAGGCTATTCGGATGTACGCAATCCTCGACGACCAAAGCAATAGATCATTGGCGAAGACGGAGTTCTTCAACCTATTCAACTTACAGGACAACGCCTCACCCTATACCCTCAGAACCTGTGCAGGGTCAACTGAGTCAACAGGGAGAAGAGCAAGCGGTTACGTCATATGTTCAGTGGATAACAGAGTGAAAATAGCTCTCCCCACACTCATCGAGTGTAACCACATGGCCACAAACAGGGACGAGATTCCCACATCCGGCCGGTAGAACAAGGCGCCAAGATCTTGCTGCTGCTCGGCAGGGACATCATGAGGGTACATAAAGTCCGTAGACAGCATAACGGACCCCACAACGCACCATACGCCCAAAGACTTGACCTAGGATGGGTGATAGTGGGCAACGCGTGCACCAACAGAGAGCACGGGCAAGACTATGTTGACGCCCGCAGAACGGTGATAACAGAATGTGGACACACATCTCTCTCTGAACCATGTCTTGGCCATCTCCAAGTGACCAAAGGGCCAAGTGAAGAGAAAGGACAAGGTCACACCCCTGAGATCAACAAAAACATCCTCACATCGGAGGAATGTGACAATGGCCTGGGATGCTCAGCAGTCCAGACAGCTAAGGACAATGAGTCGACTCCACCAAGGGAAGGAAGTGACCTCCCAAAGGTAACCGACAAAGGGATCGCCCAAATGGCAATAAACAATCAAACAGTCCTCTCGCGAGCAATGGCACGACTAAGGCGTACAGTTGATCCTCTCCACAGAGTGTCAAGCGACAGAGCAGCCAGCTGCCACGGCTGGCGTAGCCGCAAAAGATTGCGCTCTACAGGTGAAGCCACAGTGTCGAAAGGACTGTCCTCTCACACGTCTAAAAAGAGACAGCCACTGAGACATTTCATAAAGGGATTCACTAGGGAGACAATAACCTCCCGATGGTAGTCAACAGAGAGACACAAAAGCGTTTCACCAAACTACGTGGAGATGTTCTCGTGCAAGAGAAATGTACCGATGACCTACGGTGCACAGCGTTCCAAACAACAAGGGACAACAAACAAACACCATCAAGGGAAGATAGAGGATTCCCGAAGTTAACAGTCAAGGAGCTCTCTAAAGACGGACTAAGCAGTTGGGTGACTTCGCTACCAGTCCGTTCACCAAAAAGACGCCTCCTGAACAATAGAGAACCTGTCATCTCTAGGCTCACTTCGCACCTCCGCGACCTAAAAGGGGAACTAGAGACCAAAAACAACCTTGTGGCCTTCATCCAGAAGATAGTCTTTACCGACCAAGCAAAGCCAGCAACTCTAATGGAGAAAGGTGAAGAAGGCCGGTACCTCCAATCATCTAGGGCCTACCACCCTCAGGAACCTGATCAAATCTGGGTAGTGTTCAGCCCCAGCGCTCAGCTCCAGGGAGTCCCCCTGAACGACGCCCTCTTCATTGGGCTGGACTTGACAGCCAGTCTTCCAGGGGTGTTGTCCCGCTCCCAAAAGGAGCCAAAAGCCCTCTCCTTCTGCCAAACGCCAGGTGATAGAGCGACAGGCTGCCACGGCTGGTATACCTACAAGGGGATACACTCTGTGGGTGAAACTACAGAGACAAAAGGACTGTTCTCTTACAAGACTAAAAGGAAACAGTGCCAGAGACTTTTACAAAAAGACTTTGTGGTGCAACCAGCAAACCTGGAGCGGTTCATCCACCCAACATCCCTCGCTAAAAGACTTTGCCAAGGGATCTCAACACCAGTGGTGCCGGCTGGTATCACCTCGTTATGTGGACATGGACTTTACATTATTATGTTGTTATGTTGTATGCATTGCACATATGTTCCACATAGCCTGCCATATAGTGGTATCTACAGATACCAGACGGGGAGTGTCATGGAACAGGAACACCCCTGTCTACACTTCTGTTTCACCCCCCCTGTCTTTGCAGCCCTGTTTGTCAGCCTGCTCAGAGCCAGCTGCATGTGTTAGATTCTGCTCACAAACACAGTGCCAGGTCCCCTCTTCCAGCAGTATGCTGCATTAAGATGCAACATTTCTGTTACATGTTGCAACTTCCCCAGACACTCCTGTGAGTTGTCATGGCAGCCCCAGCTTTCCTCTCAAATGGGCTGGTCTGCTTCTCCCCCTCTGTTCTGCCCACAGATGGTTTGTCCCCAGACCATTTTATTACCCAGTATGCATCACCACCTCCTTTCCACCATTTTCCCTGGACTTGTGAGTACCCTGCTGTAATCCCTGTAATGGTGATGAAGAAGTATCTTTTCACCTCCCTTGAATACTGAGCACACACAGAGACACCTACACCTCTACACAAGAGACTGTACCTTATCCTGTTTTCCCTCAATAAAACTAAGAAAAGAAACAGATCTTGTCGTGCTTAGGAAAGAGGGCGAGTTGGCACTATCTGAGCTAAGTCATCCCCACGTGACCCTCTGGCTTCCAGAATAGGCCTCCCAAACTCTTAGTGAATTGACCATGGTCTGTAGCGGCATTTCCATCTTGCGTACCCCTCTTTTAGGTAGCCAGATTAAGTTTTGGAGTTCAATCGGTGCACAACAGTTCCTCTCCAACTCTACCATCTCCGTAAGCTTGGGTCTGTGTGCCATTGGAGAATCTGCCCTAATTGGGCTGCTTTGTAGTAAGCCTGCAAGCAAGGCACCGCTAAACCTCCTCTTATGGTGGGACGCTTTAAAATACCCTTAGCAATTCTTGGGTTTTTCTTATTCCAAATAAATTTCATTATTTGTGACTGGAGGGAGAGGATGTGAGTCTGTACCAAAGGGATAGGGAGACTCTGGAAAAGATATAACATCTTTGGGAGGAGGTTCATTTTCACACTATGTATCCTCCCTATCCATGAAATGCTCCCCCTCATCCAGGTCCTGAGATCCTCCCCCAGTGTCCTTAATTACCCTGGGAAAGTTTGCTTTATATAATGTTTTGTAGTCCCTCGTGAGATAAACCCCTAAATATTTGATAGCGGAGGTTTGTCATTTGAAATTAAAATTGAGGTCAATCAGCTTTTCTACTTCTTTTGGTAAGTTGATATTGAGGGCTTCGGATTTAGACTGATTGATCTTAAACCCCGAGATTTGGTTAAATTTACCCAGGATGTTGAATACGTTTGGGAGAGACGTGAGAGGTTTGGCTAATGTAAGAATGACGTCGTCAGAGTATAGCGCAGCTTTGTGCATCTGGTCTCCAACTGGGATTCCAGAAATATCTGGGTTATTTCTAATGTGTGCCGCCAAGGGCTCTATGCACAATGCGAACAGCAGTGGCGACAGCGGGCACCCCTGCCTCGTTCCGCTTTTAATTTCGAATTGTTCTGAGGGGAAACCCTGGTGTCTCACTCTTGCTGTAGGGTTCTTGTATAGCGCTAGGATGGCCTGCAGGAGGCGTCCCTCAAAGCCAAACGCTCTCAATGTTTCTGCTAGGTAGGGCCAATCTATCCTATCGAAGGCTTTCTCAGCGTCCAGACTTAACACCATGGAATGTATGTTTTTCTATTGGCCAGATCAATCAGGTCAATAATTCTCGTGGTGTTATCTGGCGCTTGCCTACCTCCGATAAACCCCACCTGATCCACCTTCCACGATCCCCCCTCCACTCTACCTTCTCCCCCCCTCCACTCTCCCTTCTTCCCCCTCCACTCTCCCTTCTCCCCCCTCCACTCTCCCTTCTCCCCCTCCACTCTCCCTTCTCCCCCCTCCACTCTCCCTTCTCCCCCCTCCACTCTCCCCCCTCTCACTTCTCCCCCGTCTCCCTCCTCCCCCCTCCACTCTCCCTTCTCTCCTCCTCCACTCTCCCTTCTCCCCCCTCCACTCTCCCCCTCTACTCTCCCTCCCTCTCCCTTCTCCCCCCTCCCCCTTCTCCCCCCCTCCACACTCCCTTCTCCCTCCTCCCCCCCTCCACTCTCCCTTCTCCCCCCTCCACTCTCCCTCCTCCCCCCCTCCACTCTCCCTTCTCCCCCCCTCCACTCTCCCTTCTCCCCCCCTCCACTCTCCATTCTCCCCCCTCCACTCTCCCTTCTCCCCCCCTCCACTCTCCCTTCTCCTCCCCCTCCACTCTCCCTTCTCCTCCCCCTCCACTCTCCCGTCTCCCCAACCACTCTCCCCCCCTCCATTCTCCCCCTCCACTCTCCCTTCCCCCCCTACACCCGTCCTTCTTCCCCCTCCACTCTCACTTCTCATCCCCCTCCACTCTCCCTTCTCCTCCCCCTCCACTCTCCCTCTCCACCCACTCCACTCTCCCTTCTCCTCCCCCTCCACTCTCCCTTCTCCCCATCCACTCTCCCCCCCCTCCACACTCCCCCCCTCCATTCTCCCCCCTCCACTCTCCCTTCACCTCCCCACCACTCCACCTCCCTCTCCTCCCTCCACTCTCCCTTCTCCTCCCCTCCACTCTCCCTTCTCCTCCCCTCCACTCACCCTCACCCCCCTCCACCCACCCTTCTCCCCCCTCCACTCTCCCTTCTCCCCCTCTCCCTTCTCCCCCTCTCCCTTCTCCCCCTCCACTCTCCCTTCTCCCCCTCTCCCTTTTCCCCCCTCCAATCTCCTTCTCCCCCCCTCCACTCTCCCTTTTCCCCCCTCCACTCTCCTTCCTCTCCCCCTCCACACTCCCTTCATCTTCCCTACTCACCCATCACTTCCCTACTCTCCCCCTCCCCTGCCTCTTCTCCCTCCTCTACCTTCTCCCCTGCCTCTCCCTCCTCCACTCTCCTTCTCCCCCCTCTCCCTTCTCCCCCTCCACTCTCCCTTCTCCCCCCACTCCCTTTCCCCCCCTCCACTCTCCCTTCTCCCCCCACTCTCCCTTCTCCCCCCTCCACTCTCCCTCCTCCCCCCCTCCACTCTCCCCCCTCCACCCCTCCACTCTCCCTTCTCCCCTGTCCACTCTCCCTTCTCCCCCCATCCACTCTCCCTTCTCCCCCCTCCACTCTCCCTTCTCCTCCCTTCTCCCCCACTCCCTTCTCCCCCCAACTCCCTTCTCCACCCCACTCCCTTCTCCCCCTCTCCCTTCTCCTCCCCTCCCTGCACCCCCCTCCCTCCCTTCTCCCCCCTCTCCCTTCTCCTCCCCTCTCCCCCCCTCCCTTTTCCTCCCCTCTCCCCCCTCCCTTCTCCTCCCCTCTCCACCCCTCCCTTCTCCCCCCCTCTCCGCTCTCCCCCCTCCACTCTCCCCCCTCCACTCTCCCTTCTCCCCCCCTCCACACTCCCTTCTCCCTCCTCCCCCCCTCCACTCTCCCTTCTCCCCCCCTTCTACTCTCTCTTCTCCCCCCTCTCCCTTCTCCCCCCTCCACTCCCCCCTTCTCACTTCCCCCCCTCTCCCTCCTCCACCCTCCACTCCCCCCCCTCTCACTTCCCCCCCTCTCCCTCCTCCCCCCTCCTCTCTCCCTTCTCCCCCCCTCTCCCTTCTCCCCCCTCTCCCTTCTCCCCCTCCACTCTCCCTTCTCCCCCCTCTCCCTTTTCCCCCCCTCCACTCTCCCTTCTCCCCCCACTCTCCCTTCTCCCCCCCTCCACTCTCCCTCCTCCCCCCCTCCACTCTCCCCCCTCCCCCCCTCCACTCTCCCTTCTCCCTTGTCCACTCTCCCTTCTCCCCCCATCCACTCTCCCTTCTCCCCCCTCCACTCTCCCTTCTCCTCCCTTCTCCCCCCACTCCCTTCTCCCCCCAACTCCCTTCTCCACCCCACTCCCTTCTCCCCCTCTCCCTTCTCCTCCCCTCCCTGCACCCCCTCCCTCCCTTCTCCCCCCTCTCCCTTCTCCTCCCCTCTCCCCCCCTCCCTTTTCCTCCCCTCTCCCCCCTCCCTTCTCCTCCCCTCTCCACCCCTCCCTTCTCCCCCCTCTCCTCTCTCCCCCCTCCACTCTCCCCCCCTCCACTCTCCCTTCTCCCCCCCTCCACACTCCCTTCTCCCTCCTCCCCCCTCCTCTCTCCCTTCTCCCCCCCTCTCCCTTCTCCCCCCTCTCCCTTCTCCCCCTCCACTCTCCCTTCTCCCCCCTCTCCCTTTTCCCCCCTCCACTCTCCCTTCTCCCCCCACTCTCCTTCTCCCCCCCTCCACTCTCCCTCCTCCCCCCCTCCACTCTCCCCCTCCCCCCCTCCACTCTCCCTTCTCCCTTGTCCACTCTCCCTTCTCCCCCCATCCACTCTCCCTTCTCCCCCCTCCACTCTCCCTTCTCTCCCCCTCCACTCTCCCTTCTCCCCCCTCCACTCTCCCCCCTCCACTCTCCCTCTCTCTCCCTTCTCCCCCTCCACACTCCCTTCTCCCTTCTCCCCCCTCCACTCTCCCTCCTCCCCCCTCCACTCTCCCTTCTACACCCCTCCACTCTCCTTCTCCCCCCTCCACTCTCCACTCTCCCTTCTCCCCCCCTCCACTCTCCCTTCTCCTCCCCCTCCACTCTCCCTTCTCATCCCACTTCACTCTCCCTTCTCCTCCCCCTCCACTCTCCTTTCTCCCCCTCCACTTTCCCCCCTCCATTCTCCTCCCTCCACTCTCCCTTCCCCCCCTCCACCATCCTTCTTCCCCCTCCACTCTCCCTCCTCCACCCTCCACTTTCCCTTCTACACCCCTCCACTCTCCCTTCTCCCCCCTCCACTCTCCACTCTCCCTTCTCCCCCCCTACACTCTCCCTTCTCCTCCCCCTCCACTCTCCTTTCTCCCCCTCCACACTCCCCCCTCCATTCTCCCCCCTCCACTCTCCCTTCCCCCCCTCCACCCGTCCTTCTTCCCCCTCCACTCTCCCTCCTCCCCCCTCCACTCTCCCTTCTCCCCCCCTCCACTTTCCCTTCTCCCCCCCTCCACTCTCCCTTCTCCACCCCTCCACTCTCCCTTCTCCCCCCCTCCACTCTCCCTTCTCCCCCCCTCCACTCTCCCTTCTCCCCCCGTCCACTCTCCCTTCTCCCCCCGTCCACTCTCCCTTCTCCCCCCTCCACTCTCCCTTCTCCCAGATCTTCCTTCTCCCCCCTCTCCCTTTTCCTCCCTCCACTCTCCCTTCTCCCCCCTCCACTCTCCCTTCTCCCCCCCTCCACTCTCCCTTCTCCCCCCTCCACTCTCCCTCCCTCTCCCTTCTCCCCCCATCCCCCTTCTCCCCCCTCCACACTCCCTTCTCCCCCCCTCCACTCTCCCTTCTCCCCCCTCCACTCTCCCTCCCCTCCACTCTCCCTTCTCCTCCCCTCTCCCCCCCTCCCTTCTCCCCCTCTCCCTTCTCCCCCCTCCACTCTCCCTTCTCCCCCAATCCACTCTCCCTTCTCCCCCCCTCCACTCTCCCTTCTCCCCACTCCACTCTCTCTCCTCTCCCCCTCCACTCTCCCTTCACCTTCCCTACTCTCCCTTCACTTCCCTACCCTCCCCCCTCCCCTGCTTCTTCTCCCTCCTCTCCCTTCTCCCCCCTCCACTCTCCCTTCTCCTTCCCTCCACTCTCCCTTCTCCTTTCCTCCCTCCACCCCCCTCCTATCACCCCCCTACTCTCCCTTCACCCCCTACTCTCCCTTCACCCCCTACTATCCCTTCTCCCCCTACTATCCCTCCTTCCCCCTCCCCTGCCTCTTCTCCCCTCCTCTCCCTTCTCCCTCATTCTCCCTTACCACCACCCCCGCAATCACCCCCCCCCCCACATCCCACCTCTCTTCTCCCCTCTTCTCACTCTCTCCCCCTATCCCAATTTTAATTATCATTGGAGTTCACAAACTTTTGTCACCACTGCATATATAGCGGCGCCCAGCAGTTATACACGTGACATAATAATATAACACATCATGGGAATACGTGCTTGAGACATAAAAGTAACATTAGCAAAAGAAGTCCCTGTCCGAAGAGCTTACAATCTAAGTGTTCCTCATGTCAGTGTTCCAAGTATATTGAACGGTTTGCACCATTTTACTATAACACACGTTTGCGTTGACATATTAATTTGCAGTCCGTGCTGATATATCCAGCAGGACTCGCTGGAGGTGGAGATGGCAGGTCTCTGCGTGGATTGAATGTTCCTGCATCTCACCTGGAAAAGCCTTATTTCTCAGCTCAAGGGACTGACATACATTTAATTAGGCATGATGCTAATTGAGCTAGCAAAGGCACAGGAACGCTGGGGGCTGTGGGGTTCGATAAGAGGCCTTCTTATCTCTATACAAAAGAATTGACTCTTTGCCCAATTAATATTCTAGAAAGACAAATGGAGAAAAACGGAGCCGTACAAGCGGAACAACCAGAAGAAAATACAGAGTGTGTGTTCCCATAAAAATTAGACTATTTATTGGGTCATGTAAAAAACGGAGGTATCTCCCCACCTACGCGTTTCGCACTTGATCAAGCTTTGATAAAGCGCTACGGAGCGAAACGCATAGGTGGGGACATACCTCCGTTTTTTACATGACCCAATAAACAGTCTTATTTTTATTGGAACACACTCTCTGTATTCAAACAAAAACAGAAAGGCCAACGCAACATACAAAATGACACAACATATAGTTCACTCTCTGGATTGTTTCCTGGTTGTTCCGCTGGCACTGCTCCGTTTTTCTCCATTTGGCTTTCGGCAACCAATGCACACGGATGGCACGCGCAGAACTCTAGGACGCATGTGGTGAAGTCTGGATGCGGCACTCATGAAGTGTGTCCAATTGTGACTCTATAGTACCCCTTATATCTCCAGTTGGCTGTATGGTCAAATTATATACGCTGTTATTTCTGGACACTGGATGTGTTAAACCTTTACTGCTGTGATTGGTGAGGTTTTCCAGGCAAGCGTTTTGTACCTACCTATTCAAACCTCATATATCAAGTGTATTATACTTCAATGGAGAGGGAGCGGCTCAGTGAGTAACGACACTGACTGGCACTGAGAGTTTGAAGCAGGGGAACCTGGTGTTGGCTCCTTGTGACCTTGGGCAAGTCACTTTATCTCCCTGTGCCTCAGGCACCAAAAAAACCCCATAGATTGTAAGCTCCACGGGGCAGGGACTTGTGCCTGCAAAAATGTCTCTATAAAGCGCTACATAAAATTAGCAGCACTATGCAAGAACATGCTATTATTATTTTGCTGGAACTTTTACATTTCCCATTTATGTCTGTTTTTTGTTCTAAGCACCTCACAATTTTCTGGACGCAATTAATATTCTAGCAGTCAGGCTCAACCTTAAAATGTATTTTGTTTTATTGGTATACTATGAAACCGCTCCTCCCAGTCACTGGCACGCTGTTTTTTTCCCCATCCTTATACTGCTTTCTATTTCCGAGATACCAACGGCACCCATTTTAAAAGGATTCCACAAAAAAATAAAAAATGCTATTTCCATCCACCGTTTTCCGGCTCTGAGAACCACCCGAAGCTTGTCACAATGACGTTAGGGGTTGGGAGGAAAAAGGGGCAAATAGACGATATCTTTGAACAGATCGCCTTTAACCCCTTCAGTGCCAGAGAGGCAAAGCAAAGTGTTACTGGCCTCTCTGGTGCGGAAGCGGTTAACCATACAAGCCGGCAATAGGATGAACTAAATGCAAAACGAATGACAATCCAACAAAGGAGATATCAAAGCACAACCGGAATGAACAGATCCCTTATCCCCAGTGAGCACTGATACAGAGGCAGATTATTCAAGTTAATTAGTGTTTAGCATTACACCTCAACCGACGTGATGAAGTCTTATTCAGATATAATCCCGCGTCTTTAATAAGGTACATGAGAGACTGCAGAGAAATATACTCATTACCTCCGGCTGCGGCACACGATTTATATGGGGAGGACAGTCTGTAGGGGGGGGGGGGGGGGGAATCAGAGATTTTGTGAATAATTCAATCCCATAAATTAGATCTGGTGCTGGTTTTGGCAGTGTTATTGCCCACATTTTGCAGGTTTTGGCAGTGTTATTGCCCACATTTTGCAGGTTTTGGCAGTGTTATTGGCCACGTTTTGCAGGTTTTGGCAGTGTTATTGCCCCCGTTTTACAGCCCGGAGACTTTGATAACTAGACCCCTTTATATCAAGTGTTGTCATTATTTCTTTGCATTTCTTCTTGTGATTGCTTCTGATTTAAGAAGTTTGTTAATTAATTTTCTTTCATGTTATGTATTAGCCAGGGAAATGTATTTCACCTCAAGACTGGCAGAGCTAAGACAAAAAGGTCAAAAGCACAGATTTTAATACATCCCATTATAATATGTCATAACTACTCCTCTTTTTCCATATCACTGCTCCCTATAACTCCACCTCTTTCTCGATATAACCTCTCCCTATAACTCATCCTATTACCCCATATAACCGCTCCCTATAACCCCTTCTTTCTCCATATATCCCATCCCTATAACCCCTCCTGTTGCTCAATATAACCGCTCCCTATATCTCCTATTACCCCATATAACCTCTCCCTATAACTCCTCCTATTACCCCATATAACCGCTCCCTATAACTCCTATTACCCCATATAATCCCTCCCTATAACTCCTATTCCCCCATATAATCCCTCCCTATAACTCCTCCTATTACCCCATATAACCGCTCCCTATAACTCCTATTACCCCATATAACCGCTCCCTATATCTCCTATTACCCCATATAACCGTTCCCTATAACTCCTATTACCCCATATAACCGCTCCCTATAACTCCTCCTATTACCCCATATAACCGTTCCCTATAACTCCTCCTATTACCCCATATAACCGCTCCCTATAACTCCTCCTATAACCCCATATAACCGCTCCCTGTTACTCCTCATATTGCACAAAGGAGAAGAATTGCAGGCACTCAGTAATCGGTTAGTGAGGGATACTTAGCTGCCGGTGCTCTGTGTTCAGGGAGTTCCATGGCTCTCAGAAGTAGCCAATATGCAAAAAGGAGGGGGGCACACGGACTTAAGCAAAAGTTAATTTAATGTACCAAAAAAAACCCCGATGTTTCGGCGGTGAGATGCTGCCTTTTTCAAGGTGAGGGCTACAATAATAAATACTAACAGCATATTTATACCCTGGCACTCACCCCACCACGCTCTGGCTGTCCGCCTCCGACGACGCTGACGCCCCCTGATGACGTAGGTGCGTTGACGCGTCGCGCTGACATCAGAAGGGACAGGCTCCAGGCAGCCATGGAGTCACCGGACGGCGCATGACATGTTTGCCGGTCGCCATGGCAACCATGCAGCCAGAGCGGGGAGGAAAGAGATCCCTTACAGCAACTCTGCAAAGTGAAAAAAAACACCAACGCCTCCAGCATGTTAAATGGTGGTAATGATTAGGACAGTTCTACCCATAGGTGATAATAGTAAATATTTACAGTGCACATAATAAATACACCACATCCAAGGGAAAAAGGACAAATCACATACTGAGAGCTGTAATGCAATATTACTTGCATTATGTTATATTTAAGCTGTAATCCATACATCAATCACATAAGAATAACAACTCATAGTAATGAACAGCGTAAGAGACGTGTGCAGGGGTACATATAATGGAGACCGATTAGGGTGAAATGATATCTTGACTTTATTGAGCCCGTTCTTTATCCAGGCAACAAAAGAGATGTACTGTACCAGGGCACTAGGGATTTCTAAATGAAATTTATTACTTCAATAGCACATAGCTGTGTGCTATTGAAGTAATAAATTTCATTTAGAAATCCGCAGTCCCAGGTACATCTCTTTTGTTGGTACCTTGGAGTTTTTTCACTGACAGGGGCTCCCCTGGATCAGGAGCACCGGTAACAGCAAGTATATATTTTTGTCATTTGTGGTGTGCAGCATTATACTTATATATTGCTTTATCCAGGCAAAACATACAAACACAACAAAATAACAACCCCCTATCCCTGTGTAAGGGCTAACTTACTTCCCCAGACCCTATGTGCAGGGCTGGAGGGATATTCCCATTACCAGCCTATCACCCCAAAGTCTCAGGAGGTACCGTAAGCAGGTGGCCCTCCATGTCTGGAGGTACCGTAAGCAGGTGGCCCTCCAGTCTTTCCTGGGTCCTCTGTGTCCAGGAAATATTCAGATGCAGCGGCCGTTATTTGAACATTTCACGGAGCCGTTTTCGTGTGCGCTGCGGCATTCACGCGGCCGATCGCCCCAGGCACACATGTTATCGCGGTTGCTGTGTTTGAATTTCATGGATTCTGTTTCTTTGGGTGCAATTCTTCGCATATCCGTGGCAGAAATGAACGAATTGTAATGTGTACAGTACTGTGCTTCTGTGTCAATTTTAGGTGTTTAAAAACCAGAACACTAAAATGGCATTTTCTGCACTCGCGTCTTAAGGCGGTACGGTTAGAAGAAATCACGCGCCATGACATGGGTATTCCAAGGTATACAACGCGTGAAGTGTTCGAATAACGGCCGCTGCATCTGTAGGTGTCCGGGTGTCTTGATCTCAGCACAGCCTTTGTGCTCAAGACAGTGTCTTTTTGGCAGGCTTCTCTGGTTTCCTGTGCCAGCCCAATTGTGAGCTAAGGAATTCCTCTCCTGTTTCTCACATTAGTTTTTTCTAAGAGTCCTAATCAGCCAGATGGAGTCTGGTTGATTGCCTGTGTGCAATTAACCAGCACACTGCTGGATTTAGAGGCAGTTTCTCTCAACAGGGATAAGTCCCTGTTACAAACATCAATTCCATGAGCCGATGAGTACCAGGGTATTGTATTGTATGTCTTTATTTATATAGCGCCATTAATGTACATAGCGCTTCACAGTAGTAATACGCGTGACAATCATAAAAATAACAAATACAAATAACAGATCATGGGAATTAGTGCTTCAGACATAAACATAACATTTAGGAAGAGGAGTCCCTGCTCCGAGGAGCTTACAATCTAATTGGTATGTAGGAGGAACGTACAGAGACAGTAGGAGGGCATTTTGGTAAGTGCTTTTCCTAGTATTGTACAGGTAAATAAGAGCTTCAATCAAACTAAGAACTATGCAGCTAATCACAACAGCTTTATTATAAAGTTGTCTTCCTGGTATTATACAGGTTATTAAGAATTGATTAGTGTTAGGACCTGCACAGATCTGGTCTACCTTGGCGTTTGGTGTGCAAGCTTAAGATGCTTTGGCCAAAGAATCAAACTAAATGACCAAATGTTTTTATTTTAGATATATATATATATATTAAGGTACTTTGCTGTGTATTTGTGTCATTGGATGTAGCACTGGGCTCTGTCTGTGTTCTATGTGTTGTCCTTTATTTAAGTATATATTGCCATGCCCAGTAGCACTCCGCTTTGACACCTATATACATATATATATAAGTTGTGGTTACTTTGGGGGTTTAATAGGAGCTTACTGGGTATCTCTTTTCTGTAATCTTGTCCAGCTGGTAACAGGTGATTGTGAGGGTGGCTCCTCCTTCCCAGGTTCTAAGCTCACCCCCATCCCACCTTGCTTCTAAATGGTTAAGGATCACTCCACTTCACCTTCCACACAAGCAGGTCCTTGCATGCAGTTTGGTTGTGACAAAATCTAATTCAGATTGCTTTTCCTAGTATTGTACAGGTAAATAAGAGCGTCAATCAAACTAAGAACTATGCAGCTAATCACAACAGCTTTATTATAAAGTTTTCTTCCTGGTATTATACAGATTATTAAGAATTGATTTGTGTTAGGACTTGCACAGACTTGGTCTACCTTGGCGTTTGGTGTGCAAACTTAAGATGCTTTGGCCAAAGAATCAAACTAAATGACCAAATGTTTTTATTATATATATATATATATATATATATATATATATATATATATAAAAAAAGGTACTTTACTATGTATTTGTGCCATTGGATGTAGCACTGGGCTCTGTCTGTGTTCTATGTTTTGTCCTTTATTTAAGTATATATTGCCATGCCCGGTAGCACTCCGCTTTGACACATATATATATATATATAAAAGTTGTGGTTACTTTGGGGGTTTAATAGGAGATACTGGGTATCTCTCTTCTGCAGGGGGCCAAGCTTTATGTCTCATGTGTCTAGTAATATCTACGGTGCTACTCATATGCTTCTTTAAGCAGGTGTGTCTTAAGGTTGGGCTTAAAGGTGGATAGAGAGGGTGCTAGTCGGGTATTGAGGGGAAGGGCATTCCAGAGGTGCGGGGCAGTGAGAAAGGTTTAAGGCGGGAGAGGGCTTTAGATACAAAGGGGAAGAGAGAAGACATCCTTGAGCAGAACGCAAGAGTCGGGATGGTGCATAGTGAGAAATTAGGGCTGAGATGTAAGGAGGAGCAGAAGAGTGTAAAGCTTTAAAAGTGAAGAGGAGAATTGAGTGCGAGGTGCGGGATTTGATAGGAAGCCAGGAGAGGGATTTCAGCAGGGGAGACGCTGACACAGATTTAGGAAAAAGTAGAGTGATTCTGGCAGCAGCGTTTAGGATAGATTGTAGGGGAGACAGGTGAGAGGCAGGAAGGCCGGACAGCAGGAGGTTACAGTGATAGAGACGGGAGAGAATGAGGGCCTGTGTCAGAGTTTTAGAAGTCGAGCAACAGAGGAAAGCGCGTATCTTTGTAATATTGCAGAGGAAAAAGCGACAGGTTTTAGAGAAGATTTGAATGTGAGAGAGAAGTCAAGTGTGACCCCTAGGCAGCGTGCTTGGGCTACTGGGTGAATTATGGTACTTCCAATATGCTGTTATGTCACTGCCGAAACGTTGGTTTTATGGCACATTAAATTAACTCTTCATATTGCCCCATATAACTCCTCCTATTACCCCATATAACCTCTCCCTATAAGCCCCTTCTTTCTCCATATAATCTCTCCTTATAATTCCTCCTCTTTGTCCATATAACCACTTCCTATAACTCCTCCTATTTCCCCATATAATCTCTCCCTATAACTCCTCCTATTGCTCTATATAATCGCTCCCTATAACCCCTTCTTTCCTATATAACCACTACCTATAACCCCTCCTATTTCCCATATATCCGCTCCCTATAAATCCTCCTAATGCTCCATATAACTGCTCCCTACAACTGCTCCTATTGCTCTATATAACCGCTCCCTATAAGCCCTTCTTTCCTATATAACCACTACCTATAACCCCTCCTATTTCCCATATATCCGCTCCCTATAAATCCTCCTATTCCTCCATATAACCGCTCCTTATAACTCCTCCAATTACCCCATATAACCGCTCCCTATATCTCCTCCTATTCCTCCATATAACCGCTCCCATAACCCCATATAACCACTCCCTATAACTCCTTCAGGATGGACTGCAGGTAAGCTCCTGCAGGGGAGCCAGGATGGCCTTAGACCCAGGGGTTGATGGCTGTGTGGTGGAGATGGAAGTAGGGGAGGCTGCAGGCTGCAGCAGTGGTGTAGGCCTTGGTGAGGCTGACTGCAAGTTACAGGAGAGTTTGGAGAGAAAGGAAAGAGCAGAACAGAATCTGCTTAAGAAAGAAGAGAACCAAGCTTTATTGCAGAGATATAACAGTAAGAAGGCAGAGTTAGAGGAAGAAAACATTAAATTAAAGAAATGTCGTGGTTCTGAGAGAGATGTGCACAAGAAGCAAATACATTGTCTGCATGTTGAATTAACCCAACTGGAAGGTGAGATTGCTAAAATAGCAGGGGTTCCAGTCAAACAGAAACGTTCCCTCTCAAAAACAATTGAAATGCTAACCCACAGTGCAGAGCAGGGCGCAGAGCAGGGTGCAGAGCTTTCTACAGGTGAAGGTAACAGCCCTGAAATAGGGTCCAGAGACTTCAGGGAAGGGGACATACCTCAGGGTTTATCAGGCTGTGAGCAAGGATCTGTTCCAGAGCTTCCAGCATCCCAGGGGTTAATGGCAAAAGCAACAGAAGATGTGGTAAAAAGCCCATTACATGGAAAGAAAGCAGCAGACACCTGTGAGGTTAAGTTACCTCAGACTCCCACCCTGGGAGAAGTTGCAGAGATTACAGGGAATGGAGAGCTGCAAAGTAAAAACCTAGAATGGCTGGGTGGTGATCAGGAGCAGCTGGAAATGGAGTTTGCTGCTGTGAGCAGTGAGCCAGAGAATCCATGCTCACCTGGACTTACAGAACCACCCCCCTGCTTATTAGCAGGTCCTGTGATTCAGAACTCTGAGAGGGGAGAACATCAGGTGGTAATTAGCAGCAATGGAGACAGCATTAACCCTGCAGTGCCTGGGAGTGAAATGAAGGATGTAGTGACTGAAATTGCTGCTCCTATCCAAACAGTTCCTGATAATAGAGTAGCCCAATCAGAAGATGGGGTAAAGAAAAATAATGGCATTAAGGAAACCCCAGTTCATACATCACCCCCTTCAGCCTGGAGTGGGAGATCCTTTGCGAGTACTGTGACCAGAAATGCACAACCTTTGAAAAGAAGAAATGTGATAATGTTGAGATATAAAGGCGCAGAGGAGATGAAGCCTGACAGGATTTTTGTAGGAAGATATCTATTAAAAGAATCCTTGGGCTTCAGAGCAGATGAAATTTATGCTCTTATCCAAGTTCCTGGTTCCCGTGAGTATGATGTTAGTTATAAGAGACCTTAAGCTTTGGATTATTTCTGGACAAGATATGAGAGTCTTAAAAACACTGAATTGTGGAAGCCCTTTGCAGCTATTCCTGTGACTAAACTGGAAACAAAGTCTGTAACAATTCTCTTCAGATATGAATCAGTCAAAATAGCACATATTCTGATATGGCTTGGCAGACAATGTGAAGTACTGGCTCCACCTACGAGAATTATGGACGATGAAGACATCTGGATAGGAGGCTGGAAAATACAAGTCAGACTTTGGCGACATGGCAATGTCACAAAACATCTGCCCAACTCTTTCTTCATTGGGAGAGAGAGAGGGAATTGCTTTTACTATGGTCAGCCAACCTTGTGCCATAGATGTGGTTCAGCTAGACATTTAAGCACGTCTTGTGATGTTCTAAAATGCAACTTGTGCCAGTCCTTGGGCCACAAGAGGGCAAGTTGTACAATGATCAGATGTAACTTATGCGATAAATTTGGACATTCCTATACGAATTGCACAGAAGCATGGCATAATATTTCAAAAGTATGGGAGCAGGAAGTGGACTTTGAAGACAATGAAGCACTTTATGACTGTGCCCTGGAAGTTGCAGACAGAATATGTCCGGAACCGCCTGCAGACGGGGTTGGTCTGGTTCGGCCTAGGGATGGCGCTTGACTTGATCCTCCTGGGGACAGAGCTTGTCCTGGACCGCCTGTGGATGGAGTTTGCCCAGACCCACTTACAGAAGAAACAATTATTGAGAGTGTAAACATGGCCCAGGGAATGCCAGAAGACCCCTTAGAGGAAACTTCCTCAAATTTACACCCAGCAGGGGAACAGTCTGGGGAATCAGATGATCCTACTATGATGGAAACCCAAGTGAGGGAAAATAATAAAAATGGAAAAAGAAATGAGCTGATTTGGGCACAGGAAAAAAAGAAAATGAAGAGCACAGTAAAAAGACTTGGTGGGACTCTTCGACGTCCTGCAGGTCCCGCTCATAAAGTTCCACAGGTAACTATAAAGAAACGTTTTTCTGCTCTTAGGAAGGATTGGGGGTCAAGAGCTCAGAACTCTGACGATGTACAGGAAATTTCCTTATTACAAGAGGAACACAATATGGACGTTTCCAGAGAGACAGACACGGGCATGATCCCACCTTCAGTGACCATTAAGAGGTTTGGGTCATTGGGGGATAATGTGGGGAAAAAGAAAAAGTAATATTGCACCTTTTTTTGCAAAAAATATCTGTTTCTATAAGTGATCCTTTAAAGGTAATAACTGTTAATGTGGCAAGTATAAAATCATGGAAAGCCCGAACTTTAGCTTACAACATATTAAAGCATTGTGATGCAAATATCATTTTCTTACAGCAAACAAGATTAAATACAAAAAGTGACATTTACAAAGCCAAGCGAGACTGGCAGGTAGGGCCCTCATTTTGGTCCATGGGAGTTACACCTTATGAAGGAGTAGCGATTTTATTTAAAGAGGTTGAGATGAGATGCCATAAACTGTTAGAAATTCAGGAAGGGCGATGCTTACTTCTAGATGTTACTGTGAATAAGTTAGATTTCCACTTGATTAACATCTATGGACCACAAACAATGAAGGACCGTAAAGAATTATTTAGTAGTATAAGACATTTTCTGTTTACTTCCAAAATGGTCATTTTATTCTGAAAGCCAGGGTCATATGTAGGATGATTTAGCCCAGATAGTGTCAACTCGGCCCTCTTTTCCAAGCACAACAAATCTGTTTCTTTACTTTATTTGTGGAAAGCAGGGTAAAAGACAGGTACTTGTGTAGAGATGTAGATGTTGGGATAGTGTCTCTCTGTGTGTGCTTGGTAGTTAACGGCAGGTGAAAAGATAATCCTACCATACAGGAGTTTACAGCAGTGCTCACTCATCCAGAGGTAATGGTGGAAAAGGAAGTGAGGGGCAAGGGTCACACTAAAATGGAGTGAGACTGCATTACTGTCAGCAAAAAGACAGGGGAGAAAATGGGAAAGTCCATTAACTGGAGGACTGGAGATGTTGCCAGAGCAACCAGGGGTGTGACAGCTTGGAAGGAAAAAGGCTACTTAATGTATCCATTCCATCTGCACTGGGAGTAAACTGCAAGGAAAGTAAATCCACGTACAGCTAGCAGGCAGAACTGCCAAGGGAAAGGGGGGCTGAAACAGAAAAGGCAGACAGGGGTATTTCTGTTCCATGACACTCCCCGTCTGGTATCTGGAGATACCACTATTTTAGGTGTATGTGGAACATATGTGCAATACAACATAGCAAAAATAACATCACATTCTCAAACAATGCAAGAGTCCATGTCCACATAGCGATGTGACACCGGCCGGTATCACTGGTATCAAGGTCCCTTGACCAAGGTTCTTTGGCAAAGGATGCAGGGTGGATGCACAGCTCCAGGTTTGCTGGTTGCACCACAATGTCTTTGTGTAAAAGTCTCTGGCACTGTTTCCTTTTAGCCTTGTGAGAGAACAGTCTTTTTGTCTCTGTAGTTTTACCCACAGAGTGCATCCCCTTGTAGGTATGCCAGTCGTGGTAGCCTGTCGCTCTATCACCTGGCGTTTGGCAGAAGGAGATGGCTTTTGGCTCCTTGCGGAAGCGGAACAACATTCCTGGAAGACTGGTTGTCGAGTCTAGTCCAGTAAAGAGGGCGTCGTTCAGGGGGACTCCCTGGAGCTGAGCGCTGGGGCTGAACACTATCCGGATTTGATCGGGTTCCTGAGGGTGGTAGGCCCCAGATGATTGGAGGTACCGGCATTCTTCACCTTCCTTCATTAGAGGTGCTGGCTTTGCGTGGCCGGTAAGGAACATCTTCTGGATGAAGGACACAAAGTTGTTTTTGGTCTCTGGTTCCCTTTGTAGGTCGCATAGGAGCGAAGTGAACCTAGAGATGGCATGTTCTCCATTGTTTGGGAAGCGCCTTCTTGGTGGACGGAATGGTGGCGGGTTCGCCCAACTGCCAGGTCCGTTTCTGACGAGCTCCTTGACCGTTGACACCAGGAATTCTCCATCTCCCATCAATGGTGTTTGCTTTTCGTCGTCCTTTATAGGCTGGAACGCTGTGCACCCTAAATCATTGGTGCATTCCTCTTGCAAGAGAACGTTTCCATGTATTTTGGTGATACGCCTTTGTATCTCTTTATTGACTGCCCTCAGGAGGTTGTTCTCTCCTTGGACATGATGAAAAACAGTCTCTTTTGCCCTAGTAAATCCCTTTATGAGATGTCTCTGAGATTGTCTTTTTTAGACGTGTGAGAGGACAGTCTTTTCGACACTGTGGCTTCACCTGTAGGATGCAATCTTTTGCGGTTATGCCAGCCGTGACAGCTGGCTGCTTTATCGCTGGATACTCTGTGGAGAGGAACGACTGTACGTCCTAGCCGTGCCATTGCTCGCGAGAGGATCGTCTGATTGTTTATTGTCTTTTGGACGACCCCTTTGTCGGTCACCTTTGGGAGGTTACTTCCTTCCTTCAGTGGAGTCGACTCGTCATCCTTGGTTATCTGAACCGCTAAGCATCCTAGGCCTTTGTCACATCCCCCGATGTGAGGATGTTTTTGTTGACCTCAGGGCTATGACCTTGTCTTTTCTCTTCACTTGGCCCTTCGGTCACTTGGAGATGGCCAAGACATGGTTTAGAGAGAGATGTGTGTCCACAGTACTACCGTTCTGCGGGCGTCAACATAGTCTTGCCCGTGCTCTTTGTCGGTGCACGCGTTGCCCACTATCACCCATCCTAGGTCAAGTCTTTGGGCGTATGGCGCGTTGTGGGGTCCGTTATGCTGTTTACGGACTTTATCTACCCTCATGATGTCCCTGCCGAGCAGCAGCAAGATCTTGGCGCCTTGTTCTAGTGGCAGGATGTAGTTGGCTATTCCCTTGAGGTGCGGGTAATGGCGTGCCATGTCTGGTGTGGGAATCTCGTCCCTGTTTGTGGCCATGTGGCTGCACTCGATGAGTGTGGGAAGGGGCATGTTCACTTTGCCGTCTATTGAGCATATGGTGTAGCCATTCACTCTTCTCCCTGTGGTCTCCATTTGCCCTGCGCACATTCTGAGAGTGTAAGGAGAAGCACCGTCTTGTATATTAAACATGTCGAAGAACTCTGACCTGACCAGCGATCGGTTGCTCTGGTCGTCGAGGATTGCGTACATCCGAATAGCCTTCTCAGGTTGTCCCTGGGGGTGCACTGCGACAAGGCATATTTTGGAGCAGGATATTTTGTCACCTTTTCCGCAAACCTCAGTGCGCTGAGATGTGACAGATGTTGACTCTCCTTCTCCTTCCTCCCCGCCATGCTCCGCTACGGAGGATGGGTTCTTGAGTTGGTGGAGTGTCAGCGCCTCTGGGTGTAACGATGTCACGTGCTTGTCACTTTCGCACACTGTGCATTTGATCTCTTCTTTACAGTCCCTGGCTAGGTGAGTCGTGGAACCGCAGCACCTGAAGCAAACTCTGAATTCTCCAAGTAACCTCTTGCGTTCCTCTAGGGACTTCATCCTGAACCCAAAGCACTTGTTGAGTGGGTGTGGCATTCCCTGTGTATGGGACATTCCCTGTTTGGGTCCCTTGGTTCCTTGCCTCCGGTGACCGACTGATCGGGAGTAGTTTGGGTCATGGGAGGCACGTCCGTCCTGCGGACCGAGATGGGTGTTTGGGTGTTACCATATCTCGTTACTGGTCTCTTGTTCCTCAGGTTGCTTGCACTGTATGTGGTTTGCGCACCCAAGATGAAACTGGGATCGTTCCTTGTCCTTGCCGCTTCGCGGATGAAGCTCAAGAAGAATGAGAATGGGGGGTAGACGACTTGCTTCTCCCTTTTGTATTTGGAACCTTGTGAAATCCACCTTTCTTGGAGGTTGAAGGGTAGCTTCTCCAGGATGGGTCTCACTCCACGAGCTGAGTCTAGGACGTTGAGACCTATTAAGGAGTGGTCTTTCCTTGCGAACTCCAGTTCTTGCAGCAGGTCCCCGAGCTCTAGTAACTTCGAGTAGTCTTTGGTTGTGATCTTGGGGAAGCTGTCGACTCTTTTGAAAAGTGAATCCTCAACTGCTTCGGGGCTACCGTAGGACTCTTCTAGCCTTTCCCACACTAGGTCAAGACCTACTTGGGGTTGGTGCGCGTTGGCCGCCCAAAGTCTCTTCGTGTGCTCCCTGGATTCGTTCCCCAGGAACTTGAATAGCAGGTTGAGCTCTTCCCTTGCTGAGAAGTCCAAGCTGTTGATTGCGTCTTTGAACGTTAACTTCCACGTCCGGTAGTTCTCAGAGTGGTCGTCGAAGCTGGGGAGTCCTGCTTGCACCAGGTCACGTCGGATCATGTACTTGACTATGTCTGTCAGGCCTGAGGCATCGGCGTGTTTGTCCCATTCTGAGGTAGTTGCTGGGAGGGTCTGTGCGGTCGCCTCTTCCTTGGCGTGGACGCGTGATGGCTGCTGGCCAGTGTGAGGGGCTGTTTTCTCCCGCGTGGGTGTACCTGGATTGCGAGCCTGTTGTGGTGCATCCGTGTGCGCGCTGGCGTGTGGATCACTGTTGCGGCTGTGGCTATCCCAGGCAGCATGTACCATTGAAGGAACAGCATCTTCTTCTCGTGGGCCTAGCAAGTCTTCGGTGTCTGTGGAGTCACTCCATCCGTGTTAAGATGGTGCGCTGGTGTTTACACTGAAGAGGCTCCTTACGTAGTCTTCAGTGCGTTGGGCTGGATCCTCTGAGGCTATCCGTCTGTACGGTTGCTCCCCGCCATCCTGATGCGCGGCTGCATCTAGGACTTCGGCTTAGGCTATAGCGGCAGCGGCGTCCTCTTCTTTGCTTAGAGCTTCTAGATCCGCGTCTAATTCGGCCTTTCTACGCGCAGCGACAGCGGCATTGGCAGCGGCGGCGGTAGCAGCGGCGGCGGCATTGGCAGCGGCGGCGTTCTGCTCCTTCTCTTCTATGCACGCTCTTTCTGCCCTTAGGGCTGCCTCTCTCCGACCATATTCGGCCCTGGCACGTGCGGCCTCTGCGGAGGCTCGCGCCTTGGTAGCGCTTGCGCTAGCGCTGGACGCGTTGGATCGCGCTGATCTTGCTGACCTTGAGGAATGCCTGGATGTGCTTGAGCGCTGCGATGCGGTTTCCAGCAAAAGGTCTTTCCTCTTACTCTCAGCTTCCGTAATAGAGGTTCGCACGCGGCTGTCACGTGTCAAGTCAATGTTGTGCTTTAAGTCCCTTTCATGCAGGCTTTCGCCGGTATTAGCCCTGGCCAGGTAAGTGACGTATGCCTCTGACAGCCCTTGGTAGCATAAGTGGTCTATCTTTAATTGAGTTATTGCCTGCTCGAGCTGTTGAACGGAATTGCCAGCGGCGGCGACATTGCATATCCCAAGTGTGGTAGTGTTCCAGGCCAACTCTAATTTAGCACGGCGCGCTTCAATGTCAGTCTCATATTTTTCGCGGGCCTTTTGTGTCAGTGTGACTGTCTGTTTGGGCCTTGCCTCTGCCTGTGCCTGTTGCAGTTGCGCAGCGGTCTCTGTGTCTGAGTGATCGCTTTCCTGCGTGATGTCTGGTGAGGCTCTGAGTTCTGCCATGCTGTAGGTGTGTGTAGGCCTTTAGCCAGTGCATGTGGCATGCGGTCTTTTACCTGCGTCAGCGATGGGCGACTGTCTCAGATGATGCCGAGCGGTGTCCTGCAGTGTTCAGCGTTGGGGTAGCTGTACTCACAGGTGTCCGGTGGCTCTGACCCGTGTCCTGGCGGGTGTCCGGTAGCATGGCCCTTGATGGCGCTAGCCGTGGGGACGTGCGCAGGGGTAGGTGAGATGGTGGCTCCTCACTATGGGGCTGTGCAGAGGGTGAACTCAGACAGAGAAAGGCAATTAGGTTTGTGTAAGAAGCACTGTTTGTTTGCAAAGCTGCTGTGCAGTATGAGCTACTTCTTGTCTGTTAAGGCTGCAGGCTGTGTGCAGTTTGAGCTACTTGGTGCTTCTTTGTCTGCCGAGACTGCTCTGTTTTATCATGGAGTCTGGAGTAGCAGCTCCTGTAAGTGTTTGTAAGGCACACGGTATCTTTTCACTATTCTGAAAGCCAGGGTCATATGTAGGATGATTTAGCCCAGATAGTGTCAACTCGGCCCTCTTTTCCAAGCACAACAAGTCTGTTTCTTTTCTTTACTTTATTTGTGGAAAGCAGGGTAAAAGACGGGTACTTGTGTAGAGATGTAGATGTTGGGATAGTGTCTCTCTGTGTGTGCTTGGTAGTTAACGGCAGGTGAAAAGATAATCCTACCATACAGGAGTTTACAGCAGTGCTCACTCATCCAGAGGTAATGGTGGAAAAGGAAGTGAGGGGCAAGGGTCACACTAAAATGGAGTGAGACTGCACTACTGTCAGCAAAAAGACAGGGGAGAAAATGGGAAAGTCCATTAACTGGAGGACTGGAGATGTTGCCAGAGCAACCAGGGGTGTGACAGCTTGGAAGGAAAAAGGCTACTTAATGTATCCATTCCATCTGCACTGGGAGTAAACTGCAAGGAAAGTAAATCCACATACAGCTAGCAGGCAGAACTGCCAAGGGAAAGGTGGGCTGAAACAGAAAAGGCAGACGGGTATTTCTGTTCCATGACACATTATTTGTGGTGATTTTAATAATATCTCTAGACTGAAAGATCGAGGTAAAATCTATGATAGTCTAAATTACGATAGTAATTTCCTAAATAACCTGTGCAGGCAGGCGGACTTAGAAGATATTAATATTAAACATAATGCTGAAGCATCTGGGTTTACTTACTATAAGGGCCAAAGTAAGAGCAGAATTGACCGTGTATATATTTAAAAAAATATGGTATCTTCAGGAATTAATTTAATTCCTGTTGAATTTTCAGACCATTTAATGTTATCATTCACCCTGAATATCAATGATACCTTGAGGATGGGTAAAGGCAGTTGGAAATGAAACATCTCTACTTTTGAACATAGTGAGACACAAGACATATTTAGAATATTTTATGAGGACCAGAGGTCATTACAAGGACTTTATGAAGATTTGGCAGATTGGTGGGAGGGGACAAAACAGAATATAGTCTCGTTTGTAATGAAACTAGCAAACAGGAAAAGTCAAAATAATTATAAAAAATATCAACTCTTAAGAGGTAAATTATGCCAGCTTTATTCGCAGTTGAATGAGGGTAAATTCAGGGAGATATAAAGGTTGTAAAAGATAAAATGAAACAACTTCAATATGATAGATATGTATCACTAATAAAGGAGCGAGATTTTGGCTCACAGAAATCTTACATTTCACCAGATCCCTTTCTCAGCTGTAAAGGAGCGGTGGGAAAGAAACTTATCTATGGGCTTTATGACTCTGGTGGTAATTATAGAACCAAGAGTAAGGACATTTTGGATATAGTCAGTAATTTCTATGCAGATTTATTGAAGGACAGCTATATGGAGAAAAAGGAAATTGATAGTTATATTAAGACATTGGTTATTCTTAAATTAACAAAGTTAGAAGAAACAAACCTGACAATAGACGTACTAGATAGTGAAGTCAGGGATGCAATAAATGGGTTAAAGAAGAATAAAACCCCAGAGACAGACGGCTTAACAGCAGAATTTTTTTAATTGTTTAGTGATTTGTTAGTTCCTGATTTGACTAAAGTCTTTAACATAATGTTACAGGAAGGTAAGATGTCCGGGTCCATGTGCAAGTCTCCTCTGATTCTGTCACAAAAAAAGAATGATCCCGCGGATATAAAGAACTGGAGACCAATTTCTTTATTGAACACAGATAGGAAAATCTTAGCCAGAATTTTGTTTAATAGATTGAGAGAGGTATCTGGGAAACTAATCTGTAAGGCTCAGTATTGTGGCATTAAAGGGCGTAATATCACAAACGCAGTTATAAACGTAAGAGAGATTTTTGAGGTTTGTAAAGCTCATAAATTAGAAAAATATGTTTTATGCTTAAATCAAACTAAGGCATTTGACAGAGTAAAACCACGTGTATCTCTGGGAAGTCTTATCCGCGTATGGTATTCCCAATTCATTCATAGGATGGATATCCTTGTTATATAAAGGTGCAGTGGGATGTCCACATATAAATGGCTGGATAGGGAAAGAATTTAGTGTTGAGTCAGGGGTACGTCAAGGATGTCCTCTGAGTCCTCTTCTGTATGTTTATGCAGTAGATCCATTTTTAAGGAAATTGGAATCAAATAATCTTATTGATGGGATTGAAATAGCAAAAAATCGGACCCTGAAATATATTGCGTATGCAGACAATATTTCCATTGTCATGTCGGGAAAAGAAGCTGCGGAAGATATTTAAAAAAATATTAGAGATTTTTCAAGTGCTTCCAATTCTAAACGTACTGTAGAAAAGAGTAGCGCGATTTGGCCAAGTCACGAAACACCGGGTTTTACACTTCCAGGAATGATTCCAATAAGTGACGGTCCAATAAAAATTTTGGGCGTAAAGTTTGGGAAGGAACAGTCAGAAATACTAGATTGGAAAGAGAAGATAGAAATAGGTGTCGAAAAAGTTAAGAAATGGAAGAATTGGAAGCTGTCTTTAGGGGAAAGACTGGCAATAATTAAAACTTTCTTAGTACCAATTTTTGTTTACTGTATTTCAGTTATATTTTTCCAATACCAGAAAATCTGAATACTAGAATTTTTAGTCTGTTTTTCCAGATGCTATGGGAAAATCGACTAAATTTAATCAAAAGAAATACAACATACTTAGATCAGAAGAAGGGAGGTTTAAAAATGTTAAACCCTGTGGTGTTTTTTAATGTTATTTTTCTGAAATATAATTTTGCCCGTATTATGCAAAATAATGACCTGGTCTGGCCAATGTGCTTTTGGAAGTGGGTTAGTCCTTATGTATTGGCGTGGGAGTGTGGGGGAGAAGTCAAAACTATGAGAGTGAAATCTGGCTATACCCCGGAGTATGTGGCCCAAAGTATCAGACTTTTAAGAAGGTGGAAAATAAGCAGTAGGGAGATAGAAAGGTGTTCTAGGAAACACATGTATGAGAATATTATTGAGAAATGCTTTTCTTCCCCATTAAACCCGAGAGATTGTGCATGGGATGATTTGAGTAAAGCATTAAAAAATTTGAATAGCAAGAGAATTCCACCAAAATATAAGGATATTACCTGGTTGGCCTTTAATGGCAAATTATATGTACGAAGTAATATTAAACATAGGAATGTATCAGACAGAATGTGTCCTAGAACTTCATGTAATAATGAGGTAGAAACAATGGATCATTTTGTGTTACAGTGTCCCTTTAGCAAAGCGATTTGGGAAAGAACGGATTGTTTTTTAAGACACCAATTTTGGGGAAACTTACATATTCAGAATGTGGCTATGGAATTTTTAGGAATAAACATAAGTGTAATGAAGGTACAATATTCCTGATAATAGCAATTGTTAAGTATAATTTGTGGATGGCTAAGTGCCAGGTTTCAATGAAAAATGTGTGTATTTCTGAGGATAAAGTTTTTGAGGACATTATAAAAGCCGTAAGAAGAGTTAAGGAAAATGAGAAATTGCTTTTAGAATAGAAAATTTGGAACAAATGCTGGGTTAATAGTTGTATAATGTAAGTTCGTCCATACTGTGCAGTTTTTGGTGTGTAAAGTGATTTGTGAAATGTAATGTTGGATTTTTTTTTTTCAATAAAAAGAGTTCCTCAAATTACCCCATATAACCGCTCCCTATAACTCCTCCTATTGCCCCATATAACCACTCCCTATAACTAATCCTATTACCCCACATAACCCCTCATTATAACTCCTCCTATTACCCCATACAACCACTCCCTATAACTCCTCCTACTGTCCCATATAACCGCTCCCTATAACTCCTCCTACTGTCCCATATAACCGCTCCCTATAACTCCTCCTACTGTCCCATATAACCCTTCCCTATAACTCCTCCTACTGCCCCATATAACCGTTCCCTATAACTCCTCCTACTGTCCCATATAACCCTTCCCTATAACTCCTCCTACTGCCCCATATAACCGCTCCCTCTAGCTTCTCTTCACGTGGGATGACGCAGAGTGATACCGGGTGAAAATGGCAGTTCTGCTTTGACACATCACTCCCTTTGATACAAAGTGGAAACTGCAGTCATTTCTTCATTTAGTTCACAATGTTTGTGCAATAACTGCTACAAGTTCAGCTCTTTCCTAGTAAAACCTTTATTCATAACTTGGAAAGCAAATGCTAATGACATTAAATTGTCCCATATTACAGCGAATGTCCCCTCGCTTCCCCGTATTTGTAATGTATTGATTATGATGCACTGATGCTGCCTTCAAACCGCAGTTTTTTCTGCTGCTCTTAACAAGCGCCAATCATATTTTTTTCTTCATCCTGATAGTAAAAGCCAAGCGTAATGAATATGATTGCTGGATTATTATTAATAAGACAGGGATTTCTGGTTGGTAGAGAGAAGCGTGCAGGTGTACGAATGGAGATAATAACCCCAGATAAGCCTAATAATCATTATAATGAATCTTCTCTCCCGAGTTACCAAGATAGCAAAGGGTTGTGAAATTATACAGTGACCCAGAAGTCCTCTTTACAATGTCCCCGGGGCTGTCACAAGTATTTTCCTTTGATGTTAAAATATTTGAGATCTGATCTTTTGTGCCAGTTACATCAATGAACAAACATGAAACGCATCACTCAACCCCCCACCTACCACTCCAATGGATAGGCAAGAAGCTTTGTTTTTTAATGCCATGTGATGGAGTGCAAGAACTATTAACCACGTCGGTGACAAAGGGACTACCTATTGACATGTTTAAAAATATATCACCTTCATATGAATTATTATTATTTCATATACTGTATTTATACCCGATTTTCTTATAAAAATGGTGTCAGCCAACTCCAGTAAACCAATGAAATGTCACTGTTCTTGGTTCACTTTCTTCTTAGGACAGACTGACCCTTAAAGTGGTTTGGAATTTCTTAAAATCAGCCTTGAAAGCTCTTGCTCTAATATTTGATGGGTCATATTGTACATCGAGGCTCTTCCCCTGGCGCCCGGCATGGGGCCTTGATGTGGCCCTTTGACTCTCTGCTCCTGCTAATTTCATACTAGTTGCTTCTCACACTAACACATGTAAGTTAATATATATGTATATGTATATATATATATATGTATATGTATATATATATATATATATATATATATATATATATATATATATATATGTATGTATGTAGAGCTATCAGTACCATGTTAGCCGAGCTTCAATAATCAAAAAATAAATAGATGATACCGTTCTGTGGCTAACGAAATGCTTTTATTTGTGCGAGCTTTCGAGATACACTGATCTCGCTTCATTCATTGTAACATCGCCGGAAGAGGAGATCAGTGTATATCGAAAGCTCGCACAAATAAAAGCATTTCGTTAGCCACAGAACGGTATCATCTATTTATTTTTTGATATATATATATATATATATTACAAATCCTGGCAAAATTTTGAAATTAAATTTATTTTTTAGTCTTTCAATGCATTAAAATGTAAATGACAGTATGCCTGTGGCCCTTTTACTCGTCACTTTTTTTCTCATCCGGACCCTTTGGGAAAACTAGTCGAAGAGCCCAGATGTACATCAAAGTCTCCCAGCTGCAAACCTGGAACATAATTATTACTAAAAAAAAAAAGAGCAGAGCGTTTAAAAATAAATAAATGACATTTTTGAAAATATTTGTTCAAGTTTGAGTTTCGGCAGATTAAAGGAGTAGGGAAGGAGACTTTGAAGTGGTTGAAGCTTGTTTGACTTCCTGTGTCATCTCTCTTTGTGACCTAATGCAAGTCTCTTTATCTACCTGTGCTTCAGGTACCAGAATATTGTGCACTCTTCAGCACAGGGACTCGCTGTGCCTGTAAAAGCCTAAACGATGTTTTTGCAGCTGTCTAATGGTGCAGAGAACAGAGCTACGTGTCAAATATCCCTCTTGACATGAGACTGTGGCTACGGGCGGTATAAAGCTATTTTTATGACACACTTGTGCCTGTCCTCTCTACATTGTCTGCGAGATCATTTCAGGGGAGATATTTTATTCTGGGGCTAAGAATCTCCAGCGGTATTTATAGTCAACACAATCAGCATTGTGCACAGCTGGGAATTTCCATTGCTGCTGAAATGAAAGCAGAAATACTACTTTCCTACTGTTTTTTTATTATTTTATATGTAAAGCATGTGACAATATATAATTCTACATTCTTACCGAATCTGGCAATCGTTTGGTACTCTTGTTATAAATCTGTGAAAACCCTGATTGTGTGCCTAACATAATGGCCGCTTCAGTCAGTGTAACTCAGCAGCTACAATGTATCCTTATATTACTAAGGTAATCTATTGTTCCAGTTTACAGACCAAACTGCCACAAATTATCACAAACAGGAAAGTGTTGCAAAGATCTTGCACTGCTGGGAGATGTGTTAAACCTGCTATAGGAATCACATGATGCAATACAACTAATTAAAAATGGCATTAAGAGTTAAATAATAACAAAAGCCAAAAAAAAATCACTATTAATCTTATACTACAGAACTGCATTATTAAAAAAAAAATTACCAAAACACCATAAGATATCACATGTTTTGCTGCTTTAACATGCATGTATTTAAAACAAATATGCAGGCATTTATAGTTTAATGGTAAACACAAACAGCATTTTTAGCTCACCTTTATTTGAATATTTAGATCAAATCATCCAGTTTAAAAAAAAGCCCCATTTGGACATCACTGTGGCTGTTTGAGAATTAGAATAAGAGGTGACAGGTGACACAGGCTATTGAATGGTATCACGAGAGATACTACACCCAAAGACACTGAGTAAGTTAACATAATACAACCACGTATTTCCTATTTCCCGGCATGCTAGAATTCTGCGTTGGCTTTTCCAAGCTGCGGACCAGGTTACTACCCCAGGTTACTATCCCAGGCTGTGGTTATGTCACCTTCTTTAAAAAATAATGGCACTCTTCTCTCTTGGTGGCTCCATTGAGATTCACTTTCAAAGCCCAAATAGAATATTTTTTTTATTATTTGGCAGATACAATAGATTTGTTAAAAAAAAAAGGTTGGACATCTTTTTAGATGGGAAAGGTATACAGGGATATACCTAATAAGTATACACGGGAAGGATGTTGATCCAGGGAGTAATCCGATTGCCAATTCTTGGAGTCAGGAAGGAATTTATTTTTCCCCTAATGAGATCTCATTGGATGATATGACACTGGGGCTTTTTTGTTTGCCTTCCTCTGGATCAATAAGGAAGTATAGATATCGGATAAAGTATCTGTCGTCTAATTTTAGCGTAGGTTGAACTCGATGGACGCACGTCTTTTTTCAACCTCATCTACCATGTAACTATATAACTATGTAACCTAGGTACATTACCATTCTCCACTGAATGTGTCCTTTATTTCATTTGCAGTCACAGATTTCCTGGTTTCTCTGAATCTCCTCTAAGTGTATTACGACACTTAGAGGAGGTATAATTATGGGGGGAATAATTGCCCCTTGCTCTCCTGCCCCACCTGCTTCACAAGACAGCAGCAGTTCTATAATTATTGCCCATAATTGCAGAACCTGGCAGGTCTCATTAACTATAACCACTTCTGGCTATTATACCTGCGCTGTGCTGCAACTCATTCCAGCGTTAATATGGGACTTTCATGTTATTTGGTGAGGTGCTGAGTTTTAAAGACTTTGATAAATACCTGCAAAAGGCCAAACTGACAGTCACTCTCACATAGAACCAACATGAACTCATCACATCGGCCTGGACCAGACGTTGGGTCTGAGCATCACGCCTCTCACCTGCCTCTCACCTGCCCTACTGGGGCCAGTGTTGCTTACTGTTCCCCGCTACTGGAACTTCATGTACTCTGCCCCCCCCCCCCCCCCCACCCCACTGAACTAGCTTCAGCCCCCCGCTCATGGGGGGCTCTGTCCTGGGCCTCATAAATCCTGTGAGCGGCCCAGCCCACATTTACTATTCATGGTAAATAATAATAATATAGATAGCTAAAGGTGCAATCCCAGCAAGCCGACCAGAAAACAACTGTGTAAATATTTTAAGTATAATTGCCTTCCCTAAACAAATCTAACCATGCTTTCATTTTTCTTTAAGTATTTACAAATTTAATTTATTAGGGGCCTCTGAATGGTCTGCTCTCCGCCCCTTACCTGCACCCCCCCGCCCTGCTCACGCCTCCCCCTTACCTCCTTTCTGACATGGTCAGCATCATATGACATCACAAGGTCATGTGCCATTTGACCCCACTGCGTCATTTGATGCTGCATTGTCATGGCGATGCTTCGCTGGAGAGCAGGTAAGAGAGAGATACAGAGGCCTTGCGCGCTCCTACGGCATTTAATGTAATTGTTGTGGGGAAGAGCGCAGCACCTCTGTAAGCACCACACCCCCCCCGAAAATCTCACGCCCCCCCGTTTGCGCACCCCTGTTTTAAGGCAGGGGTGGCCAACCCCAGCCCTCAGGAGCCGCCAATAGGTCAGGTTTTCAAGGTATCCTCCCAGCTTCAGCACAGGTGGTGCAGAACTGAGCCACTGATTGCATCACCTGTGCTGAAGCAGGGATATCCTAAAACCTGACCTGTTGGTGGCCCTGTAGGACTGGAGTTGGCCACCCCCTGCTTTAAGGAGTCCATCCTGCCTAGGATAGAAGTGAACTAAACAGCAGCATGTTTAATAGGCTAACCCAGGGGGCCTCAAGACCACCCCCCCCCCTGCCACCCGGCCCTCCAACAGAGCAGGTTTTAACAGGTAAATGACAATATAAGGCAAAGGGAGAGCCTGTCCCACAGAGCTTACACTCTAAATGTGCGGCGCTATGTACATGAATGGCGCTATATAAATAAAGATATACATACAAATGTTACATATATTGTACCCTTTCTAAGGAGGAGTTTCGGACGTTACAAAGCCAGAATGTGGAATATTTTAGGAGAACTTTCCATTCCGGCATCTTTCTGCAAACCTTCTCTGACATAAATTGTGCGTGCAAGAGGTTAGTCATAAAGGGGGGAATTTAATAAGAAAAGCTGACTACTTTTAATTAAAAAATATATTGAAGGGCTACAATTTATCTTTCCTGAACATTTCTGTATCAGAAGCGCTATAACAAGTCTGAAAGAAGCTGATTTTTTATGGAAAAGGGGTGAATATATAATTCAACAAGTTCATGGAAAAACATGAGTATCCGTGGGTTTTTTTTGGGTTTACTGCTAGTTAGAGCTCCAGTAATTGCATTTTTTTTGTGAACTGTCAACACCGCATCATTTTGAGACAATAATCCCAGCAGAAATAACAGGGTTTCTAACCTCCCAGCTGCAGTAATTGGATGTTGATTTGCGTTACCCGGTTTATGGAAAATTATGGTATCAAACGTGGATTTATAAATTAGGCTGTGGATACTGTGAGTGTAATACACCTGAAGTCTGATTCTACAAATAATAAAAGCACTGATCCAAAGAGCTTACAATCTTCTCACTTTATTGTTTACGCTTTGGCCAAAGGGTTAAACTAAATGACCCCTTTTCAAGAGAATATGTAAGTATTTTACTGTGTATTTCTGTCATGTTGGATGTAGCATTGGGCTTCTCTGTCGTCTGTTGTATGTATAAGAAGCAGCAGGGGCGTCTCTGGAGCTAAACCACGTTAATTTCACTTCCGGGGACTCCCTGTTTCCCGAGATACTTATCGGGAAAGGTACTGTTCCATCCCGGGGAAACAAAATGGAGATTTAAATCTCTCACATCACGTTGGCCGATAGGAAGCTGTGACTTCATCCAGCACAGATTCCTATTGACCGATGTGAGGCTGGGAATTTAAATCTCCATGAAGTATAGATTCCACCTTCTCTGGTATGCATCTCTCATGCACCCCCTGCTCATTTTAATGTATGTGTGATAAGCCTCCTCTCGCCGAGCATAGAGCCATAAAAATACAAAAAGGTACATATAGAATTGTGTAAATGGGCGTTTTATCAACAATTACACTTTACGACCAGGTGTAAGGGAGGATCAATAGCACACACGTAATATGCGCTGGGTAACGTCCGTGACATCACCTGGTCCTTTCCGGTACCTCTTTCATCTCGCCTTCGGCATCGAACTTCCGGTCTGGATCTATGTGTCTCCAATCCAACGCGTTTCGCAACCTCGGCTTCCTCAAGAGTTATTTGCCTGAAGAGCATTTGAAGAACTGGTTGGATAGCTTGACTGTGTTAACCGGTGACCTGTGAAACGTCTAAGTGATGTATCACATTCTCTTCACATTTAGTCCTATATATAAACACACATTACTTTGCACACCTGGGAAGCGCCCATAAGGTTCCTGTTTGTTTTAATCTAATTGCGCTTCCTGAGGCACAAAAGGATGTGCCAGATATAAAAATAAAAAAACCAGGGGTGGGGGTGGGGGTGTAATGTGCAAGGGGAGTATTTTGTGTATGGGAGAGGAGTGTGGGAGAGAGGAGAGAGAGAGGTGGGTGGGAGAGATAGAGGGGGGTCTCACAAGGCCACTAAATTGGGGGTGGGTGGGGGAGTGGGAGAGTGAGATGGGTAGGAGAGCGGAGAGATGGGGGTGTGTGAGAGAGAGGGGAGTCTTGCAAGGCCACCGACACTGGGTGTGGGGTGGGTGTGTGGTGGCGGGGGGTGGGGGAGTGGGGGGCAGTGGAAACTGTAGTCCTGGGCCCCAGGAAAGCTGTCTGCGGCCCTGTCACTGGGAGTACAGTTTGGTTCTAAAATGGACTGACCCTTTAACCCAGTGGTTCTCTACCTTTTTGACCACGGGCACCCCTGCTTATCTGATCTCACTAACCCCAGACACACCACACTCACCCTTCTCACACCATAAACAAGCCACACTCACCCCCTTCTTACACACTCATCCTTTTTTTCACACTACATTCTCACCCTTGCACACCCCATATTCAATCTGCCTCCCTTCTCACATAGCACACTCACACCCTTTCTCTATCACTAACCCCACTTCTCTCATACCCGATACACACATCTCACTCACCTTTCCTGTTGCCCCACACATACAGACCACTCCCCCACCAACACACATCACACTTATCCCTGTCCAACACACATACATCCTCCTGCACACACCATATTCAGCCCCTCCCCTCATACACACACCACTCACCTCCCCTTCTCTCACTCAAACCACACACCTTCCCCCTCACCACACAAAGTAGCCTCACACACCTCCCGCACAAATTCTCACCTTCCCCGCCCCTCCCCACACAAAGTAGCCTCACAACCCTCCCGCACAAATTCTCACCTCCCCACCCTCCCCACACAAAGTAGCCTCACACCCCTCCCGCACAAATTCTCACCTCCCCACCCTCCCCACACAAAGTAGCCTCACACCCCTCCCGCACAAATTCTCACCTCCCCACCCTCCCCACACAAAGTAGCCTCACACCCCTCCCGCACAAATTCTCACCTCCCCACCCTCCCCACACAAAGTAGCCTCACACCCCTCCCGCACAAATTCTCACCTCCCCACCCTCCCCACACAAAGTAGCCTCACACCCCTCCCGCACAAATTCTCACCTCCCTCCCTCCCCACACAAAGTAGCCTCACACCCCTCCCGCACAAATTCTCCTCACCCTCCCCACACAAAGTAGCCTCACACCCCTCCCGCACAAATTCTCACCTCCCTCCCTCCCCACACAAAGTAGCCTCACACCCCTCCCGCACAAATTCTCACCTCCCTGCCCTCCCCACACAAAGTAGCCTCACACCCCTCCCGCACAAATTCTCACCTCCCCACCCTCCCCACACAAAGTAGCCTCACACCCCTCCCGCACAAATTCTCACCTCCCCCCCTCCCCACACAAAGCCATCAGACATCCCTCCCCAAACAACGCACCCTCTCATAATCCACACAGACATTAAACATGTCAGCTGCTCAGCGGGGGCGTCCAGAGTGGGGGATCCGTCTTTCCTCTCTATACCGAGAGGTTTGTGGGATCGTGGGAGCGAAGACAGAAGGGTAACGCGGCAGAATACCGTGACTCCCGGTTTGGGAAACTCTGCTTCAGCCACTCTTTATTAACAGTAACTTCATCCACAACGGTGTATCGACTGCCTGGCGAGATACAAACTATTCATTAGGCCTTTTTCTAAGTCATTAATAATAAGAAGTGGTGAAATGATAAGTGCAAATAGCGCTCGTGCAAACAAAATACAGTGATATACAATATATAAAACCTGTGATACAGAGTACGGTGAAGGTAGTCCTTTAGCTGCCTGAAAGGTTGATCTGGTATCTCCCAACCAGATGAGAAGTCTGCGGAAAGAAACCTCCTATGGCGCTGAGGAAAGAATGGAAGTGGAATCTTGTGCAAAAGTTCTTGTCTTGTGCTGTAAACCTCAGAAAAGGAAGACAAAGAAAGGCAAAAAACACTACAATAGTGTATTACCCAGGGACATAATATGGTATATATAATAAGGTATATATAATGAGAGCATTTATTATAAAACGATTGGTATAAAACAATTAATATTAAAACAGTTAATCAAACAGATGTATAGGCATAAAAAACTTCCAAGCGCTTGTGCTTAAGGAAGATGAGCTGCTCCGCCGTGGTAAAATTGAAATCCTACTCACCGGACATGAGTAGGACATGCGCAATGGTTTAGGGTCTTTATCTTCAGAAGACACCGCTCGCCGTGGGGTGCAACCGCCTGTTGATGCGGGAGGATCGCCTGCAATACTCGTAGACTCCTTGCCGACAGAGTTCGATCGATCGTCTCTTCCGCTGACGTCACCACCTGGATAGCACTGCTACGGTGTCCCTGAGTGGCCAAAAACCTTTCCAACGCGTTTCGAAACTCCTATTGATGGGTTTCTTCATCAGGGATGGTTGCTGCATGGGACTGTGCTCCTTTATATACCCCAGATAGTTCAATTAGGATAATTGTTTTGATTGTCCTTTGGGAACACCCTTATGAAAGTCCTCTATTTAAGTATAAATGTGGAAAATGATGACATAGAGTAATATTGAACAATAACAGATGACATACAGTAGAACATTGAATCGCATTGAACAATGACAGATGAAACGCAATACTTAGCACAAATATTATTGAATACTATTTAAAGATATATGTACATATTATTACAACAATCATATGTTAAAAAACTTTTTACATATTACTTCCATCAATATATAGACATAGGGACACATGTCTGCAATGGGACTTGATTCCAAAAAGGAAAATTAAGAAAAAATAAATAAAAAATAAAAAAAATGAATAAAAAGGAAATTGAAAATCCTACCTTATGATAAATAAAACATATGTCCCTAATGTCAATATAGATAGAACCAAGATATACAACATATGCAAAATGACACACAAATTTGCATATAACAGAAATATAACAGAAAATATTGGATACTTAAACCCAATTATGTGGTTTGACTAACACCAGAAGCTTGATGGTCAACAAGCACTTGTGTAGATGTAAAGAATTATTTTTAGAGAGACACATTTCAAGGAGTGGAAAACTCAATGAGCAATTCTGACTTTATTCAAATGAATATAATATCAATTGTCAATGTATATTATTGTGAATCCTAAATAAAAATGTGTATTTAATATTAATGTATTTTAGTGATAAACTAGATTATTAATATGGTACAGTGACTAATTGGAGTGTTTTACAGTGATAAACATGGTGTTTTAAAAATGAAAATTTTTATATAAGTGTTATCATAATGGACTAAATGTATAATATAATGTGAATGTGATGAATTGAGACTGATATGGTATTACTATTACTGGGCAGGCCATATCAGTCTCAATTCATCACATTCACATTATATTATACACTAGCTGAGAGCCCCGGCGTTGCCCGGGATGTTTGTGGTGTGGGTGTGGCATTTGGGTGGGGAGTGGTCCACACGGCCCATGTGCGGTGGTAGTGCTGCTGTGGCTGTACTGATGGTGATTGTATCGGTGTGCTGATTTGGGAGGGTTTGGTGCTGATGTGGGGGTGCGGATGTGGGTGTGCCGATGGGGGAGGTGCAAAGGTGGCGATGTGTGGGTGCTGATGGGGGCTGAGAATGGCGGGGAGCCGAGAATGCCAGTGTGCTGGGGGGGCATGGGATACCGGTGTGCTGATGTGGTGGTGCTGGGGATAGTGTGTGTGTGTATACATGTTTGTGTGTATACATTGTATGTGTGTGTGTGTGTGTATATACATGTGTGTGTGTGTGTGTATGTGTACATGTGTGTGTATGTATACATGTGTGTATGTATACATTGTGTGTATGTATATATTGTGTGTATACAACATGTTTGTGTGTGTATACACGTGTGTATACACGTGTGTGTGTATACATGTGTGTGTATACACATGTGTGTGTATACATGTGTGTGTATGTATAAATGTGTGTGTATGTATACATTGTGTGTATGTATATATTGTGTGTATACAACATGTTTGTGTGTGTATAGACGTGTGTATACACATGTGTGTGTATACACATGTGTGTGTGTATACACATGTGTGTGTGTATACACATGTGTGTGTATACATGTGTGTGTGTATACACATGTGTGTGTATACACGTGTGTGTGTATACACATGTGTGAGTATACATGTGTGTGTATACACATGTGTGTGTATACGTGTGTGTGTATACATGTGTGTGTGTATACATTATGAGTATGTATACCTGTGTGTGTATACGTGTGTGAGTGTATGTCTCCATGTGTGTGTGTACGTGTACATGTGTGTGAGTATACGTGTACATGTGTGTGTGTGTGTACGTGTCTACGTGTACATGTGTGTGTGTGCACGTGTACATGTGTGTGTGTACGTGTGTGTACGTGTGTGTGTGTGTGTGTCTACGTGTGTGTGTGTGTACGTGTGTGTGTGTGTATACGTGTGTGTGTGTGTCTACGTGTGTGTGTGTGTGTGACTATGTGTGTGTGTGTCTACGTGTGTGTGTTTGTGTATACGTGTGTGTGTTTGTGTATACGTGTGTGTGTGTGTATACGTGTGTGTGTTTGTGTACGTGTGTGTATACGTGTGTGTGTGTGTCTACGTGTGTGTGTGTGTGTGTGTGTGTGTGTGTGTGTGTGTGTGTGTGTGTGTGTCGACGTGTGTGTGTGTGTGTCCCTGTGTGTGTGTTTGTGTCCCTGTGTGTCCTTTGGCCCGTCACTCCGCCTCAGGCCAATGAGAGGTGTGCGGGGGCGGGCCAAGGGACCAATGAGGTGGGAAGGGGGGGAGGAGGTGGGAAGGGGGGGGGGGGAGGAGGTGGGAAGGGGGGGGGAGGAGGTGAGGAGGGGGAAAGGTGGTGAGGAGGGGGGAAGGGGGGGAGGGGAAGGGGGGGCGGAAGGGGGGGAGGGAGGGGGGGGAAGGAAGGGAGGGGAGGGGGAGGGGAGGAGG